>NW_023425482.1:16056095-16271262 GCF_014108245.1 Pipistrellus kuhlii
CCTGTGTGGCCCCTTATAAGAAGTCCTCCTGGCAGGCTCAGGTGGTGGGCACTGATAAGATGAACACTGCAGCCAGCTTTTTTGTGTTTGTTTTTTTGTTTTATGAACTAAAAAATTTATTTGTGTAGAAAGCAGGTACCTAAAACATCTAAAGGAAAACCATAAATTCTGGAAAGCGATCCACCAGATGTTTCACAGCCTTATGGCTAGGTGGGGTGATGGATGACCTGGTTTCTTTATTGTATTTTTGTGCTTTCCATAATAAACATGTTGCTTTCACAATCTAAGTACATGCCATGCACTCTCCACCCAGGAAATGGGGAATAATCTCTATCAATGTAACCCAGCAGGCCCCCAGGACCCTGACAGTGGTCTCCAGCATAAATAAGGAATTTCCTTCTGGTGTTATCATCAGTGAATGGACAGATCAGTGTCCAGGGTATGGGAAACACCTGGGGAGTCACAGTATAGTCTTGGAGTAGTTGGCGTCCACCACCTGGACGATGCACAGCAGGGTCTTGGTGCCAGTTCTTTACACGTTAAGTGCCTGCTTACAACTGTTTGGCCCAATAATATTGAGGCAGTTTTTATTAAGTATAAGTCAATACCAGTATGTATGCCTGATTTACTATTTTTAAAAACAGTTCATTTTAGTTTAGACATTGACTTCTAAATGCCAGTGTTGCCTCCCAAGGTCAGTGTGATAAATGACTCTTCACATTTCCTGCACTCGCATGTCCCCGAGGCCATGCGATGTGAAAAGTTCAGTCCTGCAGAGCCTGTGGTGGCTGTCCCAGTCTGCTGAGACAGGATCTCCCGCAGCTCCTGGGCTTTACCTGTGTCAACTTCCAGCAGCTGGCTGACGCCGAGCAGGCCTTGAATACCATGAACTTTGATGTCATCAGGGAGTCCCATCATGTGGTTTCAGAGGGATATCTCTTGGAGAAAGTCAGATGTGGAAAACATCTTCATCAAGAACCTGGACAAATCTATATAATATAACAAAGCAGTTTATGTGACTTTTTCTGCTTTTGGAAACATACTGTTCTTCAACGTGGTGTGTGATGAGAACGGCTGGTGGGTTATGCCTTGATTCGCTTCAGGACCAAAGAGGCTGCGGACAAGGCCATGGAGTAAGATGAACGGCCTGCTCCTCAACGACCTCCAAGTGTTTGTGGGCAGATTCAAGTCTCAGAAGAGCAGGAAGAGTGTGGAGCCAGAGCCAAGGAGTTCACCAGTGTGTATATCAAAAACTTTGGGAAAGAGGTGGATGATGAGAATCTGAAACAGCTGAACAGAGTCTAAGTGCCAAGGTGATGACAGATCCCAGTGGGAAATCCAAAGGCTTTGGCTTTGCGAGTTACTAAAACCATGAGGATGCCAATAAGGCCATGAAAGAGAAAAGGAAATCAGTGGGAAAGTCATTTTTATAGGCCATGCGCAGAAGAAAGCGGAGCAATCGGCTGAGTTAAAACAGAAATTTGAAGAGCTGATTTAAAACTAATTATAAGAGAGAATTAGTCGAAACCAGGCCCAGAATCTCTACATTAAGAACTTGGATGACAGACACCATTGATCAGAACTCAAGTTTTCTCCTTTTGGATCCATCATCAGTGCTAAGGTATTGCTGGAGGATGGGAGAAGCAAGGATTTTGGCTTTGTCTGCTTCTCATCTCCTGAAGCAACCAAAGCAATCACCTAGATGAACAGACACATCCTGAGCTCCAAGCCATGGCCCATAGGAAGGGAGAAAGGCTCTGCATACCTGACCAACCAGGATATGCAGTGGGTGGCCGGGGAAAAAAAGCACTCCCTGCCAGGCCCATCTTAAATCAGTTTCAGTCTGCAGCTGGTGGCTGCTTTGTGCCAGCAGTTCCACAGGCGTAGGGAAGACCATATTACACACCTAACCAGTTAGCACAGATGAGTCCTATTCCATGCTGCCAGTAGGGTGGGAGACCTCAAAGCTTCCAAGGAATACCAAGTGTTATGTGCCAGCCTGGGCCTTGTCCAACTCTTCACCATCTGGCTCCAATTGGTAATGCTCTGGCCTCTCATGGCTTCCCTACTGCCTCTTAGAGAATCAATGCTCCCACAGGTATGCAGAATTTAGCATCTAATGCTGCTGTTGCATCTTACAAGTATGCCTTCGAGGTCCGAAGCTCTCACTCTGCCTGCCATTCAGCCTCTGCAGGCACCTCAGTCCGCTGTCTATGTGCAGGAGCAGATGCTTGGAGAAGGCTTGCTTCTGCTCATCAAAACCTGGCAGAAAATATTATGGGAATGCTGCTGAAGATCAACAGCATTGGGCTGCTGCACATGCTGGAGTTCTCTGAGTCTCTCTGCTCTGTGGTGGATAAAACTGTCTGTGGTTCTACAGGCTCACCCTGCCCAGGAAGCTGTGCCGAAGGTGGGTGCTGTCTGCTGTTACCTCTCAGACAAGGAAAAACCGATTCAAAAGCAAATAACCAACCCCTCATGGAATTCAACTCCTGGTTTGACGGTTTCCCAGTTTGCACTGTGGACCTCAACACCAAGAACCACAAATTCCAAATTTAATAGGTTATTTTGTATCAAAAAGTCAACTCTGGAGCACCTAGAAATTTTTGATAAAAAGACTGTCTTCTCTGTTATGGCCCAGACAGTTTTAAATTTTTCTTTTTGTATTGTCTCCCCATCCCAGAAATTGGTTTTATTTTATGTACCCAAGACTTAATGTTTCTCAATTTAGAAAAACAACTTCATTTAAAAAAAAAGAGAGATAAAGTTGTTCTCATAAGACAACTAGGCTTGTGACTTCATTCAGAAGTTTTCTCTTTTTTCCTTCAGATCTAATTTATTGGTACTTATTTGTAATGAGCATTTTCTCCTGGGGGAATTGGACTTGAATAAATAACGGTGATGAATTAGTTTAGAGGTGTGCAGAGGAACTCTTGAAATATAATTCTTGATAATCCTTCTCTCCATCTTAGTTCTTTTTCATAAAAAAAACAACAACAACAGAATAGTAGATCGTTTCTTATCCCTTTGGCTATGATCATATGTTAAATAGTGGACATAATTTTCTGAGACTAGCGCTCTTTGACATCCTTATTTAGTAATTTCTTGTCCTGTCAGCTTGAAGTCATTGCACAATTTTGATCTTAATTGGGAACTATTTTAGAAAATTAATGTTAAAAGGAAAAATTCGAGAGAAGCTGTTTATTTCATTGTGACCCCAGTGACTGACAATTTGCCTTTGGAAACTTAGAGATCAGGTAGAATTTCTGTCAACCAAGTAATGAATGTGCATAGAATGCCAGTGTGTGTGTCTTGTATTGTGATAGCCCAACTGGTGATTACTGCCTTTTGGGAATGTCCCTAAATGTACCACACCACGGAAAATTCTGCCCAGAGACTGTGGGGTTCTTGCGATCTACCAAGAATTTATTTCATTAGTATTCTAATATTTTCAGGAAGAATTTCAAGATATATGTAAATTGGAGCCAAATTTATGTTAATAAAATTAGTTCTGCTGTTGCCTGTTCTGTGACGTCATGGTTGCACCAGCTAAGAATTAATTAACATAAATTTGAAATTCTTACTCAATCTCAGGTTGAATAAAGTGTCCCTTGTGAGATATTTTTAGAATGGTAGAACTGCTAAAGGACTTGCTGTGTGAGTCAGGTTCTCATTCAGAAATTTTCAAACTTTGAATTTTTCATTCTGAATTTATTCTGTTTTGAAAAAGCAAGTTTAAGATGTCACCCATGGATTAAATAAATTCTTTATATGTATCACAAGAATACAACTTTTGGTATCAGAGACAATTTAAATGATCCCTCTATTTAAAAAAGGATATTTTTCTACAGATGTAAATTATTGTGAGTTGGTAATTATGCTATTGGAATTGTCAGAGAGCTTCAGAAAGATATGGCTCTACTTTTCCTGAAAAAGGTTTGAAAAAATGTTTTTCTCTTTTCATCATTGTTCAAATACAGAGTATTCATTCTAATGGCAGAGGATGGGATTCATGATTGATTATGATTAACAATTGCTTAGTCTTACCCAGTCAGTTAGTTGCTTTCTTCATTATGCAAAAAGAAAGCTAATTATGAAAAAATGCTTGAATTTTGTCATAAATGGAAATGGTAGCCTGAAGTCAATACACAGATGCAAGACACTTTTGTTGTATCTTCTCTATTTTGGTGGTAATTAATTATGTAATCCTGTGTACTTAATCTTAAATTCTAAGGCAATAGTGATTAGTCATCTTTAGAAAAGAATCTTCTGTTCATTTTTTCTGTTTCTGTGTTTCTGATATTTTTAGAAAGTAATATAATTATAACAAAATTGTTGGTGAAATAAGGAACAGCTTGAGGAGGTAATTTACATTTATAGGAATTGCTTTTGTTTTTTGTCTTTTATTGTTGTTAATCCTCACCCGAGGATAATTTTCCATTGATTTTTAGAGACAGTGAAAGGGAATGGGGAGGGACAGAGAGAGAAAAACATTGATTGGTTGCCTCCTGCACATGCTCTGAACAGACCAGGATTGAGTTTGCAACCAAGGTATGTGCCCTTGACTGGAATCGAACTTGTGACCTCTCAGTCCGTGGTTTGATGCTCTATTTATTGAGCCAAAATGGCTAGGACTTCATTTTTTTTTTTTTTATTTGATTTTAGAGAGGAAGGGAGTGGGAGAGAGAAATAGAAACATCAATGATGACAGAGACTCATAGATCAGCTGCCTCCTGCAACCCCCCCAACTGGGGATGGAGCACACAACCCAGGCATGTGTCCCCCTCCCCCGACCTAAATCGAGCCTGGGACTCCAGTTCACAGGCCGACACTCTATCCACTGAACCAAACCAGCTAGGGCTGCTTTTGTTTTTAATTGAGGCATCACCACCTCTAGGGGGCAGGGGGACAAAATAAAACTAGAAAAATGTAGACATTTTTAAAAATATATATATATTTTATTGATTTTTTACAGAGAGGAAGGGAGAGAGATAGAGAGAGCTAGAAACGTCGATGAGAGAGAAACATCGACCAGCTGCCTCCGCACACCCCCCACCGGGGATGTGCCCGCAACCAATGTACATGCCCTTGACCGAAATTGAACCCGGGACCCCTCAGTCCGCAGACCAACGCTCTACCACTGAGCCAAACCAGCTTCGGCAAAATGTAGACATTTTTAATAGCCCCAAAATGAACTAATAAAGAGGCAGTTTTAAACCAGGACGTCAACTTTCTTATATATTATTTCTTTGTTCTGAAAGCAGGGACAATTTTTAGTAACCAGCTGACAAATGACTCAGAGTAGACATATACATGTGCACAGTACTATTTACTAACCCTTTTACTTTATTAGAATTAAAGGGCAGTGAGGTGCTCGCTTCGGCAGCACATATACTAAAATTGGAACGAAACAGAGAAGATTAGCATGGCCCCTGCGTAAAACAAACAAACAAACAAACAAACAAATAAATAAAATAAAGGACAGTGAGGGTATTTTCATTTTAAAGGTGCAAGACAGGTAAGTCTTGACTTCAACAAAGCCCACCCCTGCCCTGGTCTTATCTGAGACTAAGAACCAGGGATAAATGGGCCTGGTTTGGGGAGTTTTGCCTATCATCTTTTACCCCTTTAAAACTCAGCATGTTCCTGTAGAAGTAGCCTTGCGTTATTCTTGGCATTGAGTTTTCTGGCTGCTCCTCAGAGCTGTGCCTAAAGTCGTGTCCCAGTCAGCAGTGTGCTCCGGCACCTGGGACCGAGAGGACTATGACAGTAGGAAGAAGCCAGTCCGTGTCTGCTACTGTTTGTGCAGCAGATGGTCCTGGTGCTGGAGCAAAAGGAGTCAGCAAGAGCTGGCTGAAATGAACCACGAAGGATGCAGGGCACCTGGACTGACAACCAGCCGAAACGATCAGAACCCTTCTCTGAACCCAGACGAGAGGCAGATATTTAGATCAGGAGGAAAAAGGAGTTTTCAGAAAGCTTTGCATTGCTTCCCATTGATTCTTCTACTTTCAGTGAGGTTTTTGAGTCCTGCTTTCTAGAGATGGATTTTTTCAAATCTGTGTTTAGGTATTTTGTATTATTTTTGGTCCAGTTAATGTAAATTTCTTCAGTCTTTAGAAGATGTGTAGTAGATCAGTACTTTATAGTTTCCGAAGTAGCTGTTCTTATTCCTTCTTTAAATTAATAAGTATTTAAAGATTTTTAAAAAGAAGATGTAACTATAATATACAGTATTCCCCGGCTGTTACCCCACCACTCACTGGGGAATCCCACAGGTAAATAACAGTAAATGAAATCACCACTCTCTATACTATGTTTAGCATAATATTAATTTGGATTATGGGAAGTCATTATTGGACCAATGTCCAGATTTTATTGAAACTTTGTAAGTAAGTATCCCATCAAGTTAGGAGAGGCCAGATATGTAAACCTAAGAATGGTCATCATAGGGTTCCTCACTATCTCATTCAAGTCTCTGCTCTCTACCCAGAATGTGCCTTTCCAGCACTCAGCCCCTATCTCATCTTCCTCAACATACATGCAGCATCACAGCATCAAATCACAACCTCCTTTTAAGGCTCAACTCAAATGTACCCTCCTCCATTAGACTTACTGATTTCCTTTCTATCTTACTCTTGGAGGTTGGTGTTAACTTTTTTCATACTTTAAAATAGCAGACCCTTCCTATCCCTACAAACTCCACACACTGCTTTGTATGATGGTTAGGTACAGACATGTGTTTTATCTCTTCTGCCACACTAATTTACTTGAGAGCTAGCATCTGTAACCTTTCTTTAATCTTCCACTGGACCTAATCGTACATCCTTTTTGAAAAGATGGATGAATGTTAAAGAATCATACAAAAGAACAACTCTTCAGTGAATCAGAACATAAAGCCTATGTTGATCACTGTCATTTTGGCAAAAGCTATACCTGGATACAAATAAGAAAAATTAATCCTGAGCCCAGAATAAGGCACTAAGAAGAACTAATTATGAATCTGAGTAAGATTCAGTTTATACTCAGTGAAAGTTTATCAAGACTAAAAGACTGGGTTTATTTAACATTACTAACTATATTATATTGAATTTGCTTTATTGGTGGGCAGGAGTGGGTGGTTTGGACCAAGTTAATAAATGGATTGCTTATATGGTTTCTTATAAATAAACTCGCAGAAGAATTTATTTACTACTGCAGTAGAATGTCTCTCATCAGAAGGAGGCATCTGGTTGTTGCCTAGCCTTCAGATTTTGTCAAGACCATGAAAGCACTGACACTATTAACATTTTTAAAAATATATATTTTATTGATTTTTTACAGAGAGGAAAGGAGAAGGATAGAGAGTTAGAAACATCCGATGAGAGAGAATCATCCATCAGCTGCCTCTTGCACATCTCCTACTGGGGATGTGCCCGCAACCCAGGTACATGCCCTTGACCAGAATCAAACCTGGGACCTTTCAGTCTGCAGGCTGATGCTCTATCCACTGAGCCAAACTGGTTTCGGCAATTAACATTTTTTTGGTTTGTTTTCTCCCAGGTGATTAATAAAGAGTCTATTGTCACTTAATTTATTGCCAGGTCTGATCTGCTGGATATTTCAACTTCAGTCTATGTAACTTTAGAATGTTCCATATTTAAGACATGCTCCAACTCCCAACCATTGTGTCAGAAATGGACAACATCCAAGTTAGTTTTGTGAATCTTTAATATCTCTTGCCAAACTCATTAACTCACCCTGCTTACCTTGGGAAAATCCTAGTTCCAGACTTGTACTTTCTGTAAAAACCATCCTCTCAAATGAATGTGATGGTTGAACATTCAAACTTGAACTTTTCAATTATTTATTTTGAAACCTGTTTGCTGTGACTTTAACCAGCAGAGAATGATTAAGATGAAGAAGGAAACCAAAATCATAATATGCAAATGATCGGCATTAAAGGATGTGGAATTCAATAATATTTCTACTTTTATATTCCACATCTCAGATTATATAGACTAATAAAGCTAGAAAGAATCTCAATCATTTTAAACCAATATTTTTCTTCATCTCTTCTTATCTTACAGATTTTTTTGAGATTATGATGATGGCTCTGGATCTCTTGTAAGAAAAAAATGTACTCACATATAAAAGTTTATATTTAGATTTAAGACATTTTCTCTCTTAAAGTCTGTTAATAGATCTTAAGTGGAAGAAGTCTCTTTTCTAGTCCAAAGCCTATCCTCAGGGGTCTGGGGAAGTTAAGTGACCCACCCAAAATCAAACTGCTTCTCTACTGACTACTTCAGTCAGTTGGTTGTTCTGCCGCCATTCTGTTCCTTTCCTTAAAACCAATTCTGTTCCTGGCCGTTGGGCATAACCCTGTGAAACAAAAGGTTGCCAGTTCCATTCCTGCTAAGGCACATGCCCCAGTTGTGTATAGGAGGTAGCCAGTTCACATAGATGTTACTCTCCCTTTCCCTTCCTTTCTCTAAAAAATAATAATAATAATAATAATAATAATAATAATAATAAATTTAAAATCTTTAAAACACACACAAACAAAAACAAAAATACCAGTTCTGAATTTACAAAACTTTAAGGAAGGACTGGGGATGTTAAGCCTTAAAATTAACTGTTTCAGCTTTGGCTTACTCATCTAGGAAATTAAAGTACTGTAACACCCAAAACATTTAAATCATTGATTTAGAAAAGCCAAATGAAGTTAGCAAAATTGTTCTTTTTAAAAAATTCTCACCCAAAGGTATATTTTTACTGATTTTATTTATTTATTTATTTATTTTAAATATATATATATATATATATATATATATATATATATATATATATTATTGATTTTTTTACAGAGAGGAAGGGAGAGGGACAGAGAGCTAGAAACATCAATGAGAGAGAAACATTGACCAGCTCCCTCCTGCATACCCCCCACTGGGGATGTGCCCGCAACCAACATACATGCCCTTGACCGGAATCGAACCTGGGACCCTTCAGTCCGCAGGCCGACACTATCCACTGAGCCAAACCGGTTTTGGCTGTTTTTACTGATTTTAAGGAGATAGGAAGGGCCGATGTTTTTACTGATTTTAAAGAGATAGGAAGGGCCGATGTTTCTCTCTCATCGATGTTTCTAGTTCTCTATCCCTCTCCCTTCTTCTCTGTGGAAAATCAATAAAAATAAATAAATAGCCTAACGTCAGTGGAGCAGCAAGAGGTGTGTGTGTGTGTGTGTGTGTGTGTGTGTGTGTGTGTACACCAAGTTCACAATAGGAGACTGTGCAGTTATAGGGCAAAGAATCTAGATACCAAATCCTATAAAGAGTGACAACTGAGGAAAATAATTCAGTCTACCTCTATAGGGAAGCAGGTCATTAAAATAATCATATATTTGCTATTATAGATTCCTTTGGACTGTATATGATAACACTTTTTTCCCCATGTTATTTGACTAAGTTATTTTGAAAATTCCCCAATGCTCTGAATTTCTTTCAAGAATGCCCCTTTAATATGAAGATATTTAGTAGAAATGAATATGAGTAAAAATTTATAATGATATGAATTGCCTTCCATGCTTTGTTTGAGAAAGAACTAGGATTGCTGATTGGTTGAGAAATCTAAAGGAGGGATTCAAGGAGGATAAAGTAGGAAACTGCCTAAACAAAAAGCATTCTTTTTTAAAATTATTATTTATTTATTTTTAAAATTTCTTTATTAAGGTATCACACATTTGTCCTCAACCTTTCCCCCCATTCCAACCCCTCCCCCCTCCCTACTCATCCTCCTCGCCCCTATTGTTCTTGACCACTGGTTAGGCTCATATGTGTGCACACAAATCCTTTGGTTGATCTCTCTCCCTTTTATCCCCACCCTCTCCTTGAAGTCCAACAGTCTGACCCATGGCTCCTTATCTCTGGGTCTGTTCTTGTTCATCAGACTATGTTGTTCACCATTTCCCCTAGATGAGTGAGATCATGTCCTACTGGAAATATAAGAATAAAAAATGAGACAAGCAATAATCGTTACGCTGAAAGGCATATGAATCAGTCTGTAGTGAGTTTCTTTCTGGGCCAACAGTTCTTTTGAGATCCAATTTCAATGTCAAGCAGTTCCTTATGTGTACATGTCAGCAATGATATTTCAGTTCTGGATGGTGGGCAAATGGTGGTAATGCAGGTCCAACCCTCTCTGGTTTGGTCCTGGGCAACCTGCAGTGATACACAGCTGCTAACTGCTATTATGGCAAGGTGTGGTCAGCATCTTCCATCTCTGGACTCCTTCTCTTCTGTCTTCATGGTTGGAGTAGTCCTGTCAATTCCTCTCTGTTGCCAGAATCTACATAGTCTCAGAGTTGTTTTCTGAAAATATGCAAACATATTCTCGACCAAAAGTTAATAAAGGAATATTTTCTATAAATTTGACTTGTGATTCTTTTTCACTTTTTGCCCAAATGATTTTTCTCTGGCTTGTTTTGACACCATGTGTGTTTTTCATGGGTGTCTTGCTGTTAGCATTACAATTAATTTTCTAAAGTACAAATTTTCTAGATGTAATTTACTTACAGGATATTTTTCCTTATATGATATTCTTCTACTTTCCCCCTTTTTTTATTTAAATATTAGGAGGCTTTTGAAAATTTTATAATGTAGTCTTGATAGCTTTTAAATTTTAATTTTTTGCACTATAATATGACTGCTTTAGGTTCATTTCCTGTTGTGAGATTTTATCATGAGATAAACTACCAATAAAAATTTTAGTTAACACTTTAGGAACAGCTTTTTGTCCAGTGCAATTAATTTTTCTAGAGTATTTAAATTAGCCTGAAAACTTGTCTACTATTTTACTGTCAAATTTATTACTCTAAAACAATCTTATTTTACCATGTAAATATTAGTGGAAAGGATTATTTGCCTTCTTGAGTAAGCCCTGAGCATTCCTGGTGGTAGTTTGGATTTAGATATAAAAAAAAAAATTTCCCCACACCATGGGTACAAGACAACTCAAATAAGTCTTGTTGTAGTGCGAGGGCAGCTGCTGTAAGCCAAGTCTCTATCTTTTACCCAGGTCCCGATTTGAGCTGGGCATGGGGGAAGTTAAGCAGCCATGTGGGGGGGGGGGGGGAGCATTCTTGCCTGGTCCGAGTGGCTCAGTGGTTAAGCATCGATCTATGAACCAGGAGGTCATGGTTTGATTCCTGGTCAGGACACATGCACAGGTTGCAGGCTTGATCCCCAGTTGGGGGCGTGCAGAAGGTAGACGATCAATGATTCTCATCATTGATGTTTTTATTTCTCTCTCCCTCTTCCTTCCTTTCTGGGGGGATGAGGGGAATATATATATTTTTAAAGTTTAAAATTGATAAAGGAGATGTGTATTTCGAAGCTGTGCAATATTAGGTATAACCTAATCCAGCTTTTTTGTCATGAAATTGAAAGTTTATTTTATCTCTGGTACATGTACCTGGCTTTACAAAACAGATATATTTATGGGAATATATATAATTTCTGTTTTTAAAATTTTTAATCATAAACTTGCAAGGTTATAGACATTACAAGATTATAGAAGGTACAAACATAGTGCACAGAGGTCCTAGCTTCCCCTAACAGTGACAGGAGACTAAATTTTAAATAATTTATGGACCATCTTTGCTCTCTTAAATAAGCCTCTTTTCTTAGACATTTAATTTTCTTTAAAGAAAGGACATCCTTATTGTGCTTGATCCTTTCTAGCTTTCAGAATTATGAAGTGTCACATAAGGACCCTATGTCACTATTGCTTTATCGCTAGTACATTCTTCTTCATTTTCCCCGTTTTCAGATTGTACCATTGGTTGGGAAAGGATTATATCTCACTTACTTTTCTGGTGTATTTTGTAAAAGCCCCATTTTACTTCTTATTTTGAAGAAACATATTTAGTTGAATATTCAAACTTCTTGTTTTGAGTTTATTTTGGTGGTGTTTGAAAACTTGAGATTTGAGGGTTTTTTTAAACATAATTTCTTCTTTTTTTCCTTTTAGCCTGAAAATGAAATTTCTTCAGATTGTAATCATGTAAGTATGACTTTTCATAATTCACCATATGTGCTTTATATATATGATGAGAAAATTTGGGATGCTTTCCCTGATGTTTAAAAAACCATTATGTTTTTTTAAATTCTCTTAATCTTAAAAAGAGGCTGATAAATTTTGTATAAGGGCCATGATAAATTTATAAATATCCCTCCCCTGTAGAAACCAGAAAGTTCTGCCAAATAATATTTCTGTACTTGAGCTTATAATTTTTATAACTACCATATAAAATAATTGTTTCTGTGTTTATCAAATTTACAAGTTAGATTTCTGTATTTTAAAGTTGTTTCCTTTTGTCATCATAAAGTCATCTAGTAGTTCCAGAAGTGACTATAGGTTTCTCAAAGCCTAAAATATTTACTTTCTGGCTCTTTGCAGAAAAAGTTAAAATGAATATATACTTTGTTCCAGGACTTCTACTTCTAAAGATTTATCTGTAATTATACTTAAAAGAATGAATTAAAATGTGTCTATAAAAGGCTATTTGTTATGCCATTATTTATAAAGCAAAATATTAGGGGGAAAACACCTCAAAATTCATCAGTAGACTCATCTGGCAGAAGAAGCCAAAAAAGAAGCTGATATGTGCCATAGAACCCCAAGGGCTAGAGAAGAGTAAGTATATGAAAGGAAAGTAGGGACAAATAGTGTACAGAAAACAGGAGAATTTATATCACAAAAAGAGAAGACTAGGACCCAGACATAGAGGGAGGAATGTGAATATTTAAGGAGAAGGTGGCCGGCCTTCTACAAGAGTAGAGAGGCCTCAGAAAAAATCAGTACTATTGACACCTTGTTCTCAGTCTTCTAGAATCCAGAATTGTGAAAAAAATAAATTTCTGTGTTCAAGCCACTCAGTCTGTAGTATAGTGTTATGACAGCCCTAGCAATCTAATAATACATGTGGGTTGGCATTATAATTTTTCCCATTATAGGTAATGGGAACAAATTTTTTAAAATGGAATAACTTTCTACCTAGTAGAGAGTTCAGGGATAAATTAATGTCATTTAATTAATGTCTTTAAGCAAGAAATAAGATAGTTTTGAACAATTTTTTTGGTCAATGAAATTGAAAATGTTAATGCAATAGACAAATTCATAGAAAAACAAACTTACTAAAATTAACATAACTTGAAAATCTGAATAACCCAAGGTTTATTTTAAATGAATAAAGAAAAAATTATGATACAAAAAAATTGGATCCATAAATAAAAATCTTCCCCAAAATGAAACTTTCAGGATCAGATGGATCTATTGGCTAATTTTCACACACATTTAAAAAAGAATAACACCAGTCTTTCAAATAGTAAAAACGTGGAAACATTTTCCTGTTCGTTACAAGGCTAACATAACCTTAATATCGTCTAACAAGTATATATCAAGAAAGGAAGCACAGGCCAATGTCACTCGTGAATTGTAGATGAGAGAATGCTACTACCCAAGTTAGTAGCAAACTGAATCCAGTAAAATATAAGAAGGGAAATACATCAAGACTGAATTGGTTTTACTCTATAATTGAGGTTAAGTTTAATATTTGAAAAATAATCACAGTGAAGAAGAAAAATAAGTTATATCTCAATATACATATTAAAAAGCATTTGATTAAATTCAATACTAGTTTTTAAAGCTTTTATTATGGGAAATTTTCTAAAATGCATAATTAGACTAAAGATTTTATGGATAGGTTAGTTTATAAAAATCAGTTGTATGTTCTGTTGACCAGTAATGAATAATTGAAAATGAAATTAACAATTTTACTTATAATGATATCAAAAAGAATCTAATATTTGGAATAAAATGTTATAAAAGGAGTGTAAAGTCAACCTTAAAGTGTGAAGGGTTTTAAAGGAATGAAGACAGATATACCTGGAAACTAGACTCTGGGTGGCTCTCCTTCAGAAAACTAATGAAAGTCTGTTGATTGTGGCGTCTGTGACTAAACCCCCAAATCTGAGCTTTTGGATTAGACTTTTTGGGCTTAAGCAAAATTTAGCTTATACTACCTATTTATATTTTCTCTGAAAACTACAGCAAGAATTTTGGTTTTAGTTTTTTTCTTAAAAAAATGTTTTTTAGTAAAAAAAAGAAAAAAGTATATCTGAATGGTAGTTTTATTTTGTTTGTACCTTTTGTTTCTCTTTTCTGTTCATTAACTGAGACGTGAATATGCTTTATCTGACTCTGTACCAGGAATTTTTATCATTTATTTGTGTCATAATTTATCATAAATCACTTATATTTATGAATTTGATGGTAAATCTTATACAAGACTAACTGAAGTTTGTTTCTTCTCTTGTACCTAGTTGTTGTGGAATTATAAGCTGAACCTAACTACAGATCCCAAATTTGAATCTGTGGCCAGAGAGGTTTGCAAATCTACCATATCAGAGGTAGGTTGTAAAAGAATTTTGTGGGTATTTAATGGTATAGAAAAGAAAATTACATCTCTATCAGACCAGTCATTAAGGGAGGAATGACTCATTTAATTACTTTACTTTTCTTGGAATTCACATCTGTATTGGTTGAGAGATAGGCCGAAGCCAGTATAATTAGACTTCTTTTTGTAAATGTTCACCTACACTTACAGTAGGATGCTGTTGATTCAGTCAAGCTGTGATAATCAGGCTCTGTTGGTACCCAGAGAATACAACTGCTTCTATCTTCAGCGCTGCTCTCACACTTTAAGTCTGCTTATGTCTCAGGCATACCAAAATGGTTCCCCCAGGAGGCTTATAAATATTCCTAAGTATTCCAGCTATATAGTTGGATCAATTGAACCATAGAGGCATATGCTTCAAATAATAGGAATTAGCCTTAAAAATATGTATAAAATATTATGTCAATTGTTATAAATGGATGTTGAGACTAATGACAAAAATAATGAAAATGTGTAGTATTTTATGGAAGTTAATTGGGGGGAAATTTCAATTCTCTTGGCTTACTGTGAACAAATATTAGTGAAAATCGTGATATAGAAATTCTTATTTTATTTTTTGTAATCAGTAATAGAAATTTCTGTATACAGAGCACACAGTTGCTATTTTTCCACCTCAATGGTGATTAACATAGATCTTGCAACATGTAGATCTATCCTCAAACTACTCTATTTGATGATTTAAGTAGGGACCATTTTCTCCTGAGCTTTTAAGGAAGACCCTGCTCCAACCATTAAGCCTTCAGTTTGTGTTCCTCACTTAAATCATTATGGGATCCTGTAGAACCTGTTAACTTCCTCAAATATTCTAATCTTGGATCAGATATGTTTTATTCTTTTATAGCAGTGACCTTTCTTCATATTTACTCTCGGGCTTCAGAATAGAATGATCTATCTATCTTTGAAAATCTGATCTTTAATTTCTGGCTTCAGTATTCTGCTTATCACATTCCCTCATCTAGCGACATGACTAGCTGTACATACCAGTTTGATTGCCATGTGGAAATTTGGCTCAGAATATATGCAGGTACATCAGAATAATTTCACTCTGCTTGCTTATTTTATATATATATTCATAGGTTTTTTGTTTTGTTTTGTTTTTTAAATATATTTTATTGATATTTTACAGAGAGGGAGAGAGATAGAGAGCTAGAATCATCAATGAGAGAGAAACATCGACCAGCTGCCTCCTGCACACTCCCTACCGGGGATGTGCCCACAACCAAGGTACATGGCCCCGACCGGAATCGAACCCGGGACCTTTCAGTCCACAGACCTACACTCTACCACTGAGCCAAACCAGTTTCAGCTATTCATAGGTTTTAAAAGAAGAAGATAGCTAGAAACTAGACTCTGGAATCTCTCTCTCTCTCTCTCTTTCTCTCATACACACACACACTTCTTTATAATGTGTATGTAATGATGTCCCTCTTGTAACTTTTGGGGGGGGAGGGTGTGCTTTGATTCTGTAAAAGATTCAGGTAACATGGACACTTCTCTCTTCCTTGAGGGAGATTATATCAGAGTCAATAAAATTAAATATCAGGAAAAACATAGTTGCCAACTAAATATTTTATTCTACATTTCCTTCCTGACTTTCTTAATTTTTAGAATCCTACTTCCAAGGACAAAAAAAAATATCCTAAGAATACCTGCAAATTACAAACCAAATTTTAATATACCCCTCCCCCCATGATTGAGCCAAATACTATTTGTTTTCCCCAAGCCTTCATGTCAGAAACAGTGGATCTGCACTCCAGCCACTTCAGCGTTTACTCCCACCCATAAATATATCGATGATTTAATGCTGTTTTTTGCTGTTAATCTTAGACATTTTTCTTTTGTCATATTAAACTTTTATCCAGTAGAATGGTTGAAGAAAAGTATAAACTTCTCATTCAAACACCAAACATCCTATTGCAATTGGCAGTGAACTGAAATACAAACAGGTACTATATCTCTGTATTTCAGTAAAATCTCAAGTGATTAAAAGTAAATAATAAATTTAATTTCTTCTTGGGGTTCAATCCAAACTGTGCTCTTGTTCTTTCTTCAGATTTTTAAACTGCTGATTTCCCAGCATTAGAGCCTATCTGAATACTTCTACTACATTAAATGTTTAAACCCAGGTGTCTACCACTACCCTGTTGTATGTGTGTTTTTTTGTGTGTGTGTTTTTTAAATTTATTTTATATATATATATATATATATATATATATATATATATATATATATATAAATTATTGATTTTGTACAGAGAGGAAGGGAGAGAGATAGAGTCAGAAACATCAACTAGAGAGAGTCATCGATCAGCTGCCTCTTGCACACCCCCTACTGGGGATATGCCCACAACCAAGGTACATGCCCTTGACCTGAATCGAACCCGGGTCTCTTCAGTCCCCAAGCCAACGCTCTATCCATTGAGCCAAACCGGTCTCGGCTGTGTGTGTTTTTGTAATATAATACATGTTTTTTCAGGAAGGGAGAGTGAGAGAGATAGAAACAGTATTGATGCAAGAGAATCATTGACCAGCTGCCTCCTGCACACCCTCTCCTGGAGATCAACCCTGCAACTGGGACATGCGACCTCCTGGTTCATAGGTCTACACTCAACCACTGAACTACATCAGCCCAGTGAGATTTTCAAGGAGCTATTCCTCCTTTCACTTTTGAAACTGAACACTGTTTTGCTCATACAAAAATATCCTTTTCCTGGGAATAATATTGATGGCCATCTTTTTAGGCATTACAAAAAAACTCAAGGTTAGACTGAAAGAATTGCATTTATCTTGACTGTTGAAGATCTATGCTGCCTCTTGAAGCCAGTATGAGACTGTTTACTTAAATGCCAAAGTTTACTTTTTAAAAAGTAAACACAACTTTCTGTCTTGAACTGAGTCTTTGACTTGCTCTGGAGTTAGACATAAAGAGACCCAGTGGTCTATAGGATAATAAGTGAATGGTATGTCCTTCACCCAGCACCTTTTGGGAAAGAGATTGTATTTGTTTTGCTCTATGTACATATTTACAGTAAGTGATGTAATAGTGGAGAATGGTCTCCATTGGTTTCAAAAAACCAAAATATTTCCTTATTTATATTCAAAATAGATATTTACATTTGTCTCCCTCTTTTCAAAACTACCATTTTTGTGGGGTTTTTTATTTCTTTAAATGTAATAATAGGCTTTTTCCAAGCAACTGTCTTTGCTTTATAATTTAAACTTGTAGCCCTTTTTTATGCCTGAATTTTAGCCTTTTGGGGCTAATTTGCTTCAGTAGCATTTGTGGTTTGGTGTGCACTTGTGTGCTCGACCCGCTAGATCACATGTCTAAACCTCCCACATTAATTTACAGGGGCCTCCCCTTCCCAGACTTCTTGCCAAACTGCACTGAACATTTACACATGATTCTAGTCCAGCCATCGTGGAAAAGCTGAGATTTTACTAAATTCAAAAACACCTGTCCATATTTGTAGTTAGTTCAGAACTCATTAATGTCATGTCAAGAAGTAATATTAATGCCTTTCCTCCTTCCTTTGGCCATTAGGTTTACTTCATGATAATAGTTTGCTCTGTAGCTTGGCTTGGGACATGCAACCTGACTTCAGTTCTGCACCTGTTTTCCAGACCCATTCTCTAGATTAATCTCCTTACATTCTTTGCATGCATAAAGGGATTTCTCAGTAGAGCCGTTTAGAATGTTAAAAGTTCCTTTCAATTATATGTCAATAAAGCTGAAATTTTTAGCAGCTCTTTTTACTCCGTTTGGACATGAGTTCTATCTAGCATTTGTATATGTATGTATTTTCTTAAAAAACACATTGGTCAGGTGTTTTCTAGAGGGCACAAACAGTATGAGTAGGCATGACACACTATCAATAGGAAAATATCATTCTTTCTTAAAAGCTGTTTGATATGAGAATAAAACACTGTGTAAAACAGCCACTTTCTTTTGAGCAGATTAAAGAATGTGCTGATGAACCAGTAGGAAAAGGTTACTTGGTTTCCTGCTTGGTGGATCACAGAGGCAACATCACAGAGTACCAATGTCACCAGTACATCACCAAGATGACGGCCATCATTTTCAGTGATTACCGTCTAATCTGTGGCTTCATGGATGACTGCAAAAATGACATCAACATTCTGAAATGTGGCAGCATTCGGCTTGGAGAAAAGGTATGTACTTACGTACTACACTGGTTTCACCAGAGAGGTCTTAGGAACTTGGGAAATGAAAAGCTTTGTATAACAAGCATGCAAAAAATTTAGGGCTAGAGGTGGCCTTAAAGTTGAAGTCCAGACAGCCCCAAGGTCTAAGGCTCGTTGACCTGTGAATGCATTTTATCTGTTTGTGACAAAAAGTATAGAGAAGTAGGGGAATTAATATCTGCTAAGAGTGGTGTTACCTCCAAAATATTAAAACACTTGCTGGTTCCCTGTAACAATCTCTGGCAAAGCATTTTGTAATCTTGTGGGAATAGTAGTTGGGTTAAGAGATGCTTGAATTCTCAAAACTTTCTCTGCATATACCTTGTTGTTGCCATAAAAATCACTCATCCCCAATCCGTGTAGGTCAGTGGTTGAGCTTTGATCCATGAACCAAGAGGTGACCGGTTTGATTCCTGCTTAGGAGACATGCCCATGTTGCAGGCTCAATCCTCAGTGAGGGTGTGCAGGGGCATCCAACTGATGTTTCTGTCTCATTGATGTTTCTTTCTCTCTGTTCCTCTCCCTTCCTTTCTCTCTAAAAATCAGTAAAAAATTTTAAAGATATCACTCAGAACACCAGTACAAAAGATAATATTTATTTATTTTTAAAAGACAATATTTAAATATTAGAAAAATTTTAAGATATATGAAAGTATTTCTAACTTGTCACAAGAAAGGTACTTGACAAATGTGATGTATTACCTTCTCAGAAGAACTAGTTTTAGTAAAGACAGGTAGGAAAACTACCTAGCTTGTTTCTTCTTCCTTAATGATATCTAATCTTATTTTTGTCCTTATTAGTCTCTTGTCTAGAAGGTCAAAATGGAGGTTTGACCAGTATTTTTCTGAATTTGTTTGCACACAAAAAAATGAAAGAAACTTCTGAAAAGTAACAGATGCCAGTGGGAGAGGTAGTCTGGGGCGGGTATGTCATCAGCTATTATTTGCCACTGTTCATTTCACTCTTCAGGAAATGTTAAGAAAAATAAAATCCATTTGTCTCTTTGCCCCTGTTTGTTAAGTGCACCAGGCCTTGCAGGCTTCTCTCACGGAGGACCGAGGGCATAGTATTGTATGCCAGAGGTTTTAGTGCTGGTTATTGTCTGACTGTCATCAAGTAACCTTTCCTTCATACCAGCACAGGGCTCTGGCGCTTTCACAGGGCACTTGAGTCTATCTTGAGAGCACTGTGAACTTTGCAGGCAGCTAAAAAAGGCCAGGGTTTAATAAAGAAGGCAGACTTTTTCCTGTCCCAGCAGATTCTAGAAATGGCACAAAAGCACTAAGTCACCCTGATAATTCAGGAAACTCCTCTGACGACTTACATTGGGTATTGGAGATTATATCCAGTTTCAACCCTCACTCTTTAATATCTTCACCTTCGTGTTCCAGACACACTGTTCAGGAATCGGTGATGACACTTCTTTATATTTGTGATTAGGTAAGGTGGACCATTACAATTCACCTCTCTTTGTAATAGTTCTTCCCTGTTGACTGCCAAGATAATCACTAGTTAGCTTCCCACTAGCAATCGGAATTGTCAGTACAAAACCTACTTTCAATGTCATGTACGAGTTAAGTCTGCAGTGACTGAAATGATTGCAGAAAATGCTAGAACCCAAAGACATGACAGTGTTTTCAGTTTTGTTAAAATAACAAAAGTTGTGGTAAGGGCCAAAGATGGTGGCATAGATAAACACCTGAACTGTTGCCTTGCACAACAATTTCAAAACTACAACTAAAAGACAAAACTGACATCATCCAGAACCTCAGGAAGGCTGGCTGAGTGGAAATTCTACAACTAGAAGGGAAGAGAAAAGTACACTGAGACTCACAGGAGCTGTGGAAGGCAGAGGTACGGAGGCGCTCTCACATGTGGAGACAGCTGGCAACTGAGTATGTGGCTGTCTTTTTCAAGTGGGAGGGAGACCAAAGCTCCCGACTGCTCTGAACTTTCTAGTTCTGGGTGAGACTCTGGGGACCTAGACTCATACGGAAAGAAACTGGACTGTCTGGCAGTGGGCGAAACTTGAGAGCAGCTTTCTTTCAGAGGTTCTTGCTGCAGTTACCATGGGACACTGAGACCCAGGGGCCTCTTAGGGCAGGGCTGACAGGAAGCCATTGCTGTTTGCTCTGCCCTGAGACTCCGCCCCATTCAAGCAGAGTGCAGAGGCTTTTGCATATGAATGGCCTGGTCCTTTCAAACCTAAACTTACCTAACAAACTACAGCTAAATCTGAGAGACCCCGAACATCCAAAAGAAGGCCCAAGGCCCTGCAGCAGCTTGCACTGCTTCATAGCTGGGCCTCATCTGGGCACCTCCAAAACCCAAACAAAGAAGAGGAATATGCAGATCTCTCTGTAGCTCCTGCTGGGTGGCCTCAGGCAGAGGCTAAATTAGCACCTCCTTGGAGATCCAAGAGCCAGTGTACCCAGGGGTCAGAGTAGGACCATCCACATTACAAATCCTCAGACCCATAAGGGACACAATCAGGGGCAGTCTCAGTGAGCACCAAAGCCCCACTGAAGCAAGTATTGTCTCATAAGGGCATCTCCAGCATAGATGTTCTTCCATTGTAGACACAGCTGATTCTCACAGCCAATTGGCCTGGAGGTCAATTCCTCCCAGTGATACCAACAATAATCAAGGTTTAACTACAACAAGACTGTGCACATAGCCCACAAAGGGGTGCACCAAGAGTGTCCACCTCAGGTAACTGGGGAGGCTGAGCCATGGCCCTATAGGACACCTAGCGCACAAAGCCACCCTATCAACTCAGGGAAGCAGCCAAAATGCGGAGACAAAGAAATAGGTCACAAATGACAGAAATGGAGGAAAGCAAACTATTGGATATAGAGTTCAAAACCACGGTTACAGGGTTTTTCAAGAATTTCCTAGAGAAGGCTGATAAATTTAGGAGACCCTTGAGGATATGAAAAAGGACCAACTAGAAATTAAGCATACACTGACTGAAATTAAAAATAATATACAGAGATCCAACAGCATACTAGAGAATCACAAGAATCAAGTCAAAGATTTAAAATACAAAGAAGCAAAAAACACCCAACCAGAAAAGCAAAAAGAAAAAAG
Organism: Pipistrellus kuhlii; assembly: GCF_014108245.1. Classification (NCBI taxonomy): domain Eukaryota; kingdom Metazoa; phylum Chordata; class Mammalia; order Chiroptera; family Vespertilionidae; genus Pipistrellus; species Pipistrellus kuhlii. Next base: position 16,077,892 of record NW_023425482.1, read on the forward strand.
AATCCAAAAATATGAAGATAGTGTAAGGAGCTTCTGGGACAACTTCATGAGTACCAACACCCGAATTATGGGGGTGCCAGAAGAAGAGAGAGAGCAAAATACTGAAAACCTATTTGAAGAAATAATGACAGAAAACTTCCCCCACCTGGTGAAAGAAATAGATTTACAAGTCCAGAAAGCACACTGAACCCCAAACAAAAGGAATCCAAAGAGGACCACACCAAGACACATCATAATTAAAATGCCAAGAGCAGCCAGGACCGGTTTGGCTCAATGGATAGAGCGTCGGCTTGGGGACTGAAAGGTCCCGGGTTCGATTCCGGTCAAGGGCATGTACCTTGGCTGCGGGCATATCCCCAGTAGGGGGTGTGCAAGAGGTGGCTGATCGATGACTCTCTCTCATCGATGTTTCTGACTCTCTATCTCTCTCCCTTCCTCTCTGTACAAAATCAATAAAATATATATTTAAAAAAAAAAAATGCCAAGAGCAAAAGACAAAGACAATATTAAAAGCACCAAGAGAAAAACAGTTACCTACAAGGAAAGCACCCATACAATTGTCAGCTAGATCTCTCAACAAAACTATGTAGGCCAGACAGGAATGGCAAGAAATATTCAAAGTGATGAATAGCAAGAACCTACAACCAAGATTACTCTACCCAGCAAAGCTATCATTCAGAATTGAAGGGTAGATAAAGAGCTTCACAGATAAGAAAAAGCTAAAAGAGTTCATCACCACCAAACCACTATAATATGAAATGCTGAAAGGTATTCTTTAAGAAGAGGAAGAGCCAGAACCGGTTTGGCTCAGTGGATAGAACGTCGGCCTGCGGACTGAGGAGTCCCGGGTTCGATTCTGATCAAGGGCATGTACATTGGTTGCAGGCACATCCCCAGTGCGGGGTGTGCAGGAGGCAGCTGATCAATGATTCTCTCTCATCGATGTTTCTAACTCTCTCTCTCCCTTCCTCTGTCAAAAATCAGTAAAATATTTTTTTTAAAAAAAGAGGAAGAAGAAAAAGGTAAAGATAAAAATCATGAACAACAAATATTTATCTATCAACAAGTGAATCTAAAAGTCAAGTGAATTAAAAATCTGACAAACAGAATAAACTGATGAACGTAATAGAATCGGGCATAGAAAGAGTGGACTGACAATTCTGGGGAAAAGGGGAGTGGGTGGTGTGGGAAGAGACTGAACAAAAAGGGTATACCTATGGATGAAGACTGTGTGGAGGCGGGGAGGTAAGGACAGAAGGTGGGTGGAAACCGGGTGGAGGGGAGCTATGAGGAGGGGGAGGGAGAGGAACAATTGTAATAATCTGAACAATAAAGATTTGTTTTTAAAAGTATGTAACAAAAGATATTTCTATGAACTATCAACATGCATATTTTGGTTAGTTTTATTTTTTGCTATACCTACCAGTTAGGTGAATTTCTGTTTATACCAGTCACCCTAACTCTGGCATCAAAAACTTGCTTGTATTTTGGGGACAGTAAGATGACTCATACCTACCCTTTTGAAAACATGTTCCTTCCTATATAATCCACTCCGGTGCTACAGCCAAATTTTAAAAAGGAGGCATGTGCTCAGTCCTTTTTTGCCTTTTCTAACTATAGTTTACTTCTGTGTAGCTGATTATTTAGATATGAAAATTATCCTGGAAAATTAATGAGTCAGTTTCTGACCACAGAAGAGAACAGAACAGGCTCATCAATGTCAAATTTGTTGCCACTGAAGCTTGGAAAGTCCTCTGTGACTGGCTTTGAACTGACCTGCTCTAAAAGTCAGAGAAAGGGTCACAGATAACCTGTTTGCACCTTTCTTTGTAGGAACATAAATGCCATGATTTCAAAATTGTGATTTTTTAAAAATGTTAATATATATAAAATTTAGAACAAAGACTATAAAGATATTTAGAATTTTCTAAATAAATATTGTAAAAATGGAAGTACAGCTCTCTAAAAGTAAAGTGTAGTAAATGATTTCCATTGTCTGCAGAGAAAATAGAATGTGGCATTGCATACAGGAACTTAATATAGACATGTGCCACATTATTACTACTTTTATACTTTTTACTCAGTAATTGAACATTCCCTGCTTTTAACCAATTACCTTCAATAATTCAGACATTCTTTTCCTCTTTGGGTAGTGATGGAGATCTCAAAAGACACCAGAAACATTGAAATAGAGAATTTATAGCAGAGGTGAAAGCTGAGTTCTTGCCTGCTTTTTCTTTTTAATCCTCACCCAAGGAAATGTTTCTGTTGATTTTAGAGAGGGAGAGGGAGAGGGAGGGGAAGAGAGAGCCTTACTCCAGATTTCTGGGGTTTATGTTCATTTTTCTCTCTATTGTCATCTTTTTTTTTTCTTGTCTCTAAGAGTTTTAACTGTTAAGAATTAATCTCCAAAAATCTTTTTTATCATCCCAGGTTTGTAAGCATTAGGTAGAATCATACAGGAAGTTCTATAGAACCCCAAGGTCTTAATTAGGCACCTTACATTCTGCAATTCGGATGAGTTGATAACCCTCTAAGCTGTTTGCTCATCTGCAAAATAGATACACCACTCTTATCCCCGCTTCATTGGCGTGTTAGGAGAGAACATGAACATTTTCATGTAGCTTCTTGGAACAAACTCTATCAAACAAAATAGAAAAAGTGCTATACTTTTGTTGTTGTTGTTGAATTGAAATTTTACTTAAAGTAGATGTTTCCCTATCTGGTTTAAGGAGTCTTTTTATTATATACAGATGATTTCATAGACCTGGTATCTTACCATAACTAGATTTTATGTGTGTGAATGTGTAAATAAGTGGTAACACTGTTTTTCTTCTGCTTTGATTTACTGTATTAATGGTTATACCTCTCAAGTTATTGAAGCATATCTTTTGAGTATAGAAAATTAGGATACTTGAATAGAAAATATTCAGGGGAAGTTTCTCATATTTTGAATGAATGAACGCTTGTGGATGCAATGTACAATTAAAGGTAATGGATGGCTTTAAGAAAGCTCTCAAAAGCAGTTTGTATAAAGGATAGTAATCTTGTTAAAATTGCAGTAAGGTAATTTCAAAATATGGAAGTGAATATGCAGGTTGTATATTTTTGCGTCTTTGTGAGCATTGTAGAATAGAAAAAAGGAGAAACAGGGTCTCTAATATATTTTTTCATTGGACTCTGTGACTTGTTTTCATAACTTGACTAAAAGCACTATTACTTGGGAAATACCCTTCAGAGATAAATGAACAGCGATTTCTGCAATGTTATTTCAGTATGGACATCAGCTATGATCAAACATTGGGCTAATGTGATTCTTTTAAATATTTCTGACATTTTAAACTTTAAAAACTGAGGTTTCTATTTCCAGTGCTAACTGAACTATACTTAACTTCCCAGGACCTCTGTTTCCATTTGTACCATGCAAGTATTACACTCTAACCAAAGATTATTGAGGACATTTTCTATAATATGTGGTTGGTTCCCACCTGATTTCTCAATAGAACATCAATAAGCTAACTATATGTTCAAGTGTGTTGTTGTTTTTAACCAAATGATGTGTATTTGAAAGTTATTGTGGTGAGAGTTTTAAAATGTTAGTATCCTCACTATTTTAGGATGCGCACTCACAAGGTGAAGTGGTATCATGTTTGGAGAAAGGCCTGGTGAAAGAAGCAGAAGAAGGAGATCCCAAGGTTCAAGTCTCTGAAGTCTGCAAGAAAGCCATTCTCCGTGTGGCTGAGCTGTCCTCCGATGACTTTCATTTAGATCGGCATTTATACTTTGCTTGCCGAGATGATCGGGAGCGTTTTTGTGAAAATGTAAGTCAGTTCAGAAGCTGTTCTCTTCTTCCTTTTCTTTTTAAATATTTTAAAATACTCTACTCCAGGAAACAAAAACTTAACACAAACATCACATGTAGAAAAGCTACTAAAACTGGAAAGTGGAGTTGGCCTCAGAATAACTGAAAATGACGCTGGATGCTCACCTTTGATTTAACATCCAGTTAACATTTGGCTTCTGACAATCTCCACACTTATTTTTTCTACTTTATCTAACTTCTCACCAGTTCTTGGGAATCTTATTTTATCTATAGGAATCCTGGTTTACTAGGGAATCCCATTCACCTCTATTCCATGACTAAAACTTTGCCATATTACGTGTTTATATTTTTGGCCAAGATTTAAAAACAACAACAACAAACAAAAAAACACTCAGGTGACTAACTGTTAAAACCAAATCCCTGATTACTACCCACAGACCCTAAGGAACAACTTTCTAACACTGAAATAGAAGAATCTCCATCTTTACTTGGGAGAACTGAGCATGACTTGTGTATATTCCCACTCTGCCTGCTGTTTTAATATAACAGCTTTCACCATCAAAGCCATTAATTGTAAGAGTTTTATGTTGTAAAAAGGAAGGCTCATTGCCACTTCTCTTGATTCCTTAATTAACAGTATATCTGGGACTAAATGACAATAGTCAAGACATATAGGAAACAAATTTTTATCTTTACTGCAGGCACTATTTTCTTTCAAATGCTACTAAATTTTATAAATGGCTGAGCCATTTGTTCATATGTACTCACATTGTATTAATTTAACAAAGTTCTATATAGGATTATGGATACTGCCTAGCGTAACTACTTATCTAATGATCATTATAATATTGGATATGTTTCACCTTGTAGACACAAGCTGGTGAAGGCAGAGTTTATAAGTGCCTCTTCAACCATAAATTTGAAGAATCCATGAGTGAAAAGGTAAGTATTATTTTAAAACAGACCATTATTTTATTAATTTCTTTACACACACACACACACACACACACACACACACACACACGAGGCCTGATGCACAAAATCCATGCAAGAGTAGGCCTTCCTTTCCCTGGCTGTCAGCACTGGCTTCCCTCCTGCTCCCAGGACCCAGGCTTCCCTCGCAGGGGGAGGCCCTGCCCACCCACCACAGCCTGCCAGTGGCTTGGGCTTCCCTCTGTGGGGCGATCATGGGACAGTGGCCAGGCCCCCGACCAATTGCATCGCACCCACTTTGGCTGGCCTGGCACCAGTGGTTGTCATAGCGTGGTCCTGGATGGTCGTTCCACTGTTGGGCCATTTGGTCGATTTTCATATTAGGCTTTTATTATATAGGATATTCTTTTTATTGATATCAGAGAGGAAGGGAGGTGGGGGGAGAGAGAGAGACATGAATGATGAGGGAGAATCATTGATTGGCTTCCTGCACCCCCTGCAATTCGGGCATGTGCTCTTGATGGAAATCAAACCCGGGACCTTTCAGTCTGCAGGCAGACGTTCTATCCATTGAACCAAACTAGCTAGGGCTTATTCATTTCTTAAAAACTTTCTCACATCATCTCAAATAATATTCTTACAAACCAATACCAAAATAAATGATTGGTAAAGCGAATCCTTTTCAGAGGCAAGACACTTGGCTTTTAGTAGGGAACCAAAGCATATTTTGCTTAAGCCAAGAAAATGAAGCTTTATTTGTGATATCTGAACATTGGGAAGCCAATTTGGAATCAGTTTGGGGAGTAAAATTGAAAAAAAATTTTTTTTAAGGGTTTTTTTTTTTTTTTCTTTTTCGTTTTTTCGTGATTTTTTTTAGAGAGGCAGATATAGAAACATTGATGTGAGAACAAAACATCAATTGGCTGCTTCCTGCACCTTTCCTATTGGGAACTGAGCCCAAAACCTAGGTATGTGCCCTAACTAGGAATTGAACCAGCAACCCTCTGGAGCATGTGACAATGCCCAACCAACTGAGCCCCATTAGTCAGGGCAAAATGGAGAATTTTATATCAGAATTACACTGAAGTCAGTTCTACATACTTAGGAAGTTTAGACTAACCAAACCATTGTGCTTCATAGGTAATTGGCTATTTAATTTTTTAGCAGATGTTTCATTAAGCATTCTCATTACTCTTAGTATTCTGTACCTGGATGAATGCAAAAAAAATTTATTACCTTTAAAAGTAATTATTATTTTTAATCCTGTCATTTTCTTTTCTGTGCAGCTGAAGAAATGATTTTCATTTTCAGTTCCTTTGCTATTGAGTAATTATATTTAAAAAGCATAGGCCCAGCAGGCGTGGCTCAGTGATTGAGCAATGACCTATGAACCTGGAGTTCGTGGTTCAATTTCCAATCAGGGTGCATGCTCAATCCCCAGTTGGGGACTTGCAGGATCAATCAATGACTCTTTCTCATCATTCATGTTTCTATCTCTCCCTCCCTCTTCCTCTCTGAAACCAATAAAAAAAAATATTAAAAAATAATAATAATAAATAAAAAGTATAGAATCGAACTTCTAAAATATTATGTTAGTTTCTACTTTGATTCTGGTGAAATTTTCTGTAGGAATATTGTTAAATAGGAAAAGAATACTTTTTCAAGATCTTGTATTAGAATCTACCAAATACGTATGTGTTTAGGACAACTACTACAGCAACCATCGGCAGTTCACTGTAGAAATCTAGGGGTCCCCACCCATTTACCTTTGCCTCTTGTCACACGAGTTTAGCATGCTTGTGTTACGTTTTAACCAAGCTTAAAGAGCATCTTGGTAACAACTGCTGTTGTTGACATGACAAGTGTCCATGAGAGAGACATGGGAACAGCTGAACCACCTGAGCAGGCTTACAACTCTCTTGCTGCCTTCTTTATTCAGTGTCGAGAAGCACTAACAACCCGCCAGAAGCTGATTGCCCAAGATTACAAGGTCAGTTATTCATTGGCCAAGTCCTGTAAGAGTGACTTAAAAAAATTCCGGTGCAACGTGGAAAACCTTCCCCGGTCCCGGGAAGCCAGGCTGTCCTACCTTCTGATGTGTCTGGAGTCAGCTGTGCATAGAGGTGAGAGTTTCTTTCTTTTTGTCCTTTATATTCCTTCCTGGATTTACATTTTTAAAGCTTCGTGTACTGTTACTTTTCACCTATATTTGCTCTTTTGAGTACAGCTGTGCCTTGTTATTTGAGAGTCTTTTTTTAGGAATTGAAGGGTTGATATCCCTACACCTTGTTGAAGGCCCTTCCCCTTAGCTCAGTAACCTCCAATTTTGTTTTTCTTTATATCTCGGCTTTCTTTCTTTTTTTTCTTTTACAAGGTAAAGAATATTTCTCAAATCCAAATATTTTCATATTTTAAAATACTTAAAGGGTGTGGCAAATATAGGTTTACGGTTGTTCATATGTAAAATTAATGCAATAATTAATAAATAAGCCCTGGCCGGTGTGGCACAGTTGGTTGGTGCACCATACACCAAAAGCTTGCCAGGTAGATTCCCAGTCAGAGCACACATCCAGCTTGCTTGTTCAATCCCCCATTGGGGTGCACATGGGAGGCAACCAATTGAAGTTTCTCTTTCACATTGGTATTTCTCCCTCTCTTTCGCTCTCCCTTACTTCCTCTCTGAAATCAATTAACATATCCTCAGGTGAGAATTAAAAAATAATATAAATAAATAAATAACAATACAAAATGAACTCTGTGTTTTGCATACTTACAACTGTAAACTTACTTTTGCCACACCCAGAACTGTACCACATTTTTAGGACAGAGTATAATGATTTAGCAGATGAGCTTGGGTCAGAGAAAGATAACTTCAAGTTATGGCTCTATCACCAAACTAACTGGCTAGGTGTCCATTGTTTCTATTTTTTAATTTCTCTAAACCTCATTTTTTTTATCTATAAAAAAATAATATTACCTATGTTGAGGAGTTCATATGAGGATTGAATGAGGCTATTTGGCATAGCACTTAGTATACAATAAGTGATAGGTAATGTTGTTGTTATTATTATAACAGTGATGATGTTAAGAAATTAAAAGATGAAAGGATTATCCCACCAAGCCAGGGTTGTCTTTAATATTAACTGTAGACCACAAAAATGAAATTGCTACCTCTCATTGAATAAATGGTGCTGGAAGAGTTGGTTAGTGATTAAAAAGTTATGTGGGGGGGAAATAAGTCATTAAAGAAAACTCTGAACTTTTTGGTAAATTTTTTTCATATCTGGATGTTTGAAAGCAATGAAATAGCAACTAGAGGCAATGTATGGTCTTGGACTTAATACCAAACAAAGGGCATTTTGGAGATAACTGGGGAATATTGATTATGGCCTGCATATTAGGTGAATCCTAAAATGAACAGTAGAGATTATTGACTAGTAAAGGCATATTATAAAACAGTATGCATAATGTAATCTAATTTTGGTATTTGAAAAATAGAGAGTTAATGTCCTTAAACTGCAAATTGACAAGAAAACAAAAAAGACTCAGAGGATATGAACAGATAATTCAGAGAAGTTATACAGATTGTTAAAAGAAAAAGAAAAAAGACTGATCATATTGACAAAGATTAAAAAAAACTGGGACTATTGTACATTGCTGATGGGAATTAAAAGTGGTATAACCACTTGGGAAAATAGTTTGCCGGTTTCTTAAGAAGTTAAACGTACATCTCCCATATGACCCAGCCTTGTAACTTCTAGGTATTTGCCCAAGACATGAAAGCATATGTCCATGTAAACTCTTACACATGAATACTAATTATAACTCTATATGTAATAGCCCCAAAGTGGAAATAACCCAGGTGTTCATCAGTAATTGAAAGGGATAAACAAATTGTAGCGTATCTATATCATTGAATAATATTACTTAGCAATAAAAAGGAATGAAGTGTCAATACATGGATAAATCTTAAAATAGTTATGCTGAGTAGAAGTCAAACAAAAAAGAGTCCATATGATATGGTTCTATTTATATAGACTTCTAAAAATTACAAAATAGTAAACTAATCTATAGTCACAGAAAGCAAATCACTGGTTGGCTGCGGTTGGGGTTGGAGTTGGGGTTGGGGGTGTGGAGAGGAAAGGGAGGGAGGGATTACAAGAGAGCATAGGGAAACTTTTGGAGTTGATAGGTGTGATCAGTATCTTAATTGTGGTGATTGTTTCACCAATGTATATGTATATGAAACTTACCCAGTTGTATACTTTAAAAGTATAGTTTCTTATATGTCAGCTATACCTCAATAAAGCTGTGTTTTAAAACATTATTTTAAGTTTTCCCAGTTGGCATTTATAGCTGAAGGAAGGTGGGAAGCTACAGTGAATAATTTAAATGGTAGTCTCCACAATCTTTTACTGTGGGCCAATAGAGATTATTCTTGGCTTTTGTTTTTACCCAAATAGTTATCTTGTTGATAAGACTTTCATTGATGAAACATTTGCATGGTTAGTTTAGTAGTATAAAATCTGTATAATGCAGAACACTGACAAGATAAACCCTAGTCTCTGGAGTCTTAAACTCATTTTATGCTGATAAAGTTTTTGCTAAATTCTAAGCTTTTCAGTCTAGATAATAATGTGACTGGTATATTCTGGGGGGAAACGTGTACTTTCATATGTGGTGATACTTGATTCTAACGCCACCATAATGTTATGACTTAAATCCTAACTTAGGGCGACAAGTGAGCAGTGAGTGCCAGGGAGAGATGTTGGATTACCGCCGCATGTTGATGGAAGACTTCTCTTTGAGCCCTGAAATCATCCTGAGCTGTCGGGGGGAGATCGAGCACCATTGTTCTGGATTACATCGAAAAGGCCGAACCCTCCACTGTCTGATGAAAGTAGTTCGAGGGGAGAAAGGGAATCTTGGAATCAACTGCCAGCAGGCGGTAAGGAACATTTTCTACTGCCATTTTGAATGTCACATTTTATCGGCTGAGGCGCCTCTTTCTGACACTGTCCCAACTGTATCTGGATCATTTATGATATCACAGTGAATATCAGGTACTAAGAAGCAGACATGGAATATTTTCTCTCCAGGAATATCATAGTAAGAATGTGGATTTTGCTGCAGAGCAGAAGTTTGAGCTCATTTATAATAATAAAAATATAATATACTAATTAGACCAGAAGTCCTTCCAGACAAAGCTGGGGCTGTGAGGGAGGGAGGCCTGGGTCCTGGATGCCGGAGAAAAGCTGGTGCCAAAGCCAGTGCTGGCAGCTAGGGGAAAGGAGGTCTACTCTTGCACCAATTTCGTGCATCTGGCCTCTAGTAATCAATAAAAAGAGCTATATACTTAAAGGAATAGATAGAATGCATTGTTTGCTAGAATTTTTTTTAAAAATATATATTTTATTGGTTTTTTACAGAGCAGAAGAGAGAGGGATAGAGAGTTATAAACATCAATGAGAGAGAATCATCGATCAGCTGCCTCTTGCACACCCCCTACTGGGAATGTACCCGCAACCAAGGTACATGCCCTTAACCGGAATCGAACCTGGGACCTCTCAGTCCCCAGGCCGATGCTCTATCCACTGAAACAAACCGATTTCGGCATGCTAGAATTTTTTTTAAGGTAACTTGCTAGATTGGATTGACTAAACTCATAATCAGGGCAAATCAACCTCTAGTACATCAGCAAAGGTGCTCCACCAAAAGGGAATTTTCCTGTCTCAGTGTGTCTGATTCAGTTGAGGCTAAAAGAGATCTGAAATGAATTGGGGTTTTCTGTTTCTTTTTATTGCTGATGTTCAAGTGATGAATTCCAGGATCAAGAAAGCATGTTGTTTTCAAATTATACTCTTTTCTGGTTAGACTAAGGCAGTGGTCAGCAAACATGCAACTCTTTGACACCTTCAACAAAATACCACGTGCGGGCACGCACATACAGTGCGATTGAAACTTCGTGGCCCATGCGCAGAAGTCGATTTTAGCTCTCAAAAGAAATTTCAATTGTTGTGCTGTTAATATTTGGCTCTGTTGACTAATGAGTTTGCAGACCACTGGACTAGGGCAACTGTATGTAGAAGAACCGTTCTTTTCTGATTCTTGGTCAGGGCACATCTAAGAATCAATCAATGAGCCTTAGCTGGTTTGGCTCAGTGGAAAGAGCACTGGCCTGTGGACTGAAAGGTCCCCAGTTTGATTCCGGGGACCTTTCAAGCACATATTGCCCGGGTTGCGGGCTCAATCCTAGTGGGGGCGTGCAGGAGACAGCCCTTCAATGATTCTCATCATTGATGTTTCTATCTTCCCCTGGCCTCTCTCTTACTCTCTGAAATCAATAAAAATATATATTTTTAAAACCATCCAATGTATGCATAAATAAGTGGGACGACCAATTGATGTTTCTCTTTCTAAAATTAATTTAAAAAAACTTAAAATAATAATATAGTTAAAAAATATAGATACAGTGCCTCAGTTTCTATTTAATTAAATTAGAAAGTTGAAGCTTTGTCCTCAGAGGAACTTTGAAAACCCATAATTTATTAATCTTTTATTTTGTTGTTTGCACTTCTTTTAAATATATTTTATTGATTTTTTTTTTTTTTTTTTTACAGAGAGTAAGGGAGAGGGATAGAGAGTAAGAAACATCAATGAGAGAGAAACATCGACCAGGTTTCTCCTGCACACACCCTACCAGGGATGTGCCTGCAACCAACATACATGCCCCTGACGGGTATCGAACCTGGGACCTCTCAGTCCGCATACCGACACTCAGTCCACTGAGCCAAACCCGTTTTGGCTGTTTGCACTTTTATTAAAAATTGAATACTACTTGAATTTTATTTTTCTGCTAATCATGTAAAATCACAATTTTTAGTTCAAAATGCCAAATTTTCCATAGAATTTTGATTTGGAATAAAATTTCACCTTCGCTCCTATTACCATGATCCAGAGTAGACTGTAATTATGCCTCCCATGGTGGGAAAAATAGACAAATGTAGTCTCTTCCCCAAAACACCAAGCCTAGAGACGGAAAGCTTCTGGATATAGTTCCTCAGGAGCAGTCCTTGCTGTGATTGTCCGAGGAAAGAAACCTCTGTGACAACGTATGTGCCTGAGCCCCAGACCAAGAATTGATCAAGACACCCTATATTTGCATTTTATCCTTACTGCTGCATGGGAAGAGGAGGAGGTGCTTAGGAATAATCTTACATATTCTTTACTGAGGTGTACAGAAAAAAGAAAATAAGTTGGTTAGACTTTATTTAGAACCATCTAGCTAACCTCTAGGGATTTTTGAAATTTAGCTTATTGAAAGAGCTAGTGACTCAACAACCTGGAGGATAAATAAGCACCGCCTGCCTCTTCCTTGTGCCCAGAATAAAAGTGCTTTCCAAACCTAGCGCTCAAGCCTTCAATAGTGAGTTATGTGGCTTTGCCCACATTAAGTTTAGCCAAGTGGGAAACAGACATAAAAACTTGGGTTTTTATGAACTCGTGGTTTTTAGGAATTGAAGGAAAAGGAATAATTCTTTGTTTTTCCACTACATTATCCATCCTCAGTCATAGGGAGGAATGCTTTGAAGTAGTATATTTTGGGTGGATTTCCTTCTTTTTCTAAGTTTTCTTCCCTGATACAGTAGACTTTCATGCCTGACTGTGGTTGACCATTGATTTTTCCCTATTTGCCTGGCTGTGCTTTGATTTAGTGATCTCTTAACAAATAGTAAACTATGAAGCATAAAAGCAAGTGTTACCTTAATGAGTACATACTTTGCCAAATGCACCATAAGTATGAACTTACTAAAATCTCTGTGGTTATGGTTGAATGAGCCTGGGCCCAGTCTTTCCCAGGCCAAAGGTGACTGTCCAGTCTAATCTCTAGACTAATCATTTCCCAGAAGCACTTCCCCAGGCTTTTCCTAAACAATCAGGTGCTGGAGTAGATGTGTAATCATGTAGCAGTTTACATTCTTAGCGTTAATTTCCCACACTGTTGTCACTGCATTCCAGAGTGACAGTGATCCCCTGTGTCCTTAGCCTACCAGAGTCTGTAGAGCACTCATTGCCTCCTTTTAGTCGCTGCAATCTGGTGCATTCATTGTGACTTCTCCAAAACGCCCGTCAGTCATGAGTCATGGATATTTAACTAATACAGTTCTTGCAGAGACTTTCAGATTCCCATGATGCTTATAATTTCCCTCAGAAAAAAAGATATATTTATTCTTTGTCAACAAATGTCATTACTAAAATCGATAATCCTTTTACAGTAATCTTCCTACCAACTAACCACAGCATTTTGCAGCTTTTCTAAAATGCCACCAAGAATTGGTATAAATAACTTTAATCCCAGAATACTGGAAATCTTTCATATACCTCTCATCTTGAATGTTGACTTATTTTAGAATAGATGGACTGGGGTTTTCTTTGTTCATTTCCTTTTGTTCTGTGTTCTGATCAATATGTGATGGGATCAGTACTTTCCTAGAGACCCTGTGGTATTGTAGGTCAAATGCATGGGAATCAGAGAAAGCTCTTAAGGAGAAAGGCTAAATTTGTGACACAAAAGGGATCCAGGTCTTCAACTTGGAAAAAAAAGGAACTCCAACCAGGATAATAGTTTTCAGATGTGCTCTCTGTTATTCAAGATTCCCACCCCAAAACACCATCTGCTACCCATCTGTAGTAATAATGATCTTTTATATCGGTCAAATGCTTGCAGCTTATATAACATTCGATATATTCTTATAATACTCTGCAGTTAAATAAACTGAAACTTAAAGGTTAATCAAATGCCCACGTTCTCAACACTAATATTTGACAGAGCCAGAGCTATTAATAGAAATCAGGTCTCTGTTCCTTAATTTAGAACTGTTTCCTCTGTACCCCAACTGCTTTTTCCTCAAAGAGAGGGGAGAAATCCAGGGCACATCTCATACTTTTGCTTTATTTCATGATTAAGCATGGACTAAGCAAAAGTAAATGTTAAAAACTATACTCTCATTTTCAATTGCATAATGACAAATATTTTTCTGTTTACTTATTAGCTCTGGATTATCCCTTGGTTATATAAAAGAGAGTTGAGGAAAAATAAGTGTCATATACTTTTTTTTGTAATGAATATTTCTTACAAGCTAAATGAATCTCACATCTATCCTATATAATAAAAAGCCATAAGCATAATGACCAGAATGACTGCTCAACCAGTTGTCACGAGGTGCATTGATCACTTCTCAGTGCCCCCTTTCTCACCCCCCACCCCCCACCCCAAAGCAGTGGCTCATGGCAGCGGGCGGGCAGTGAGCTATGCATGTGTGATTTCATGCGCTGGACCTCTAGTCTTTATTAAAGCAGAATACGCTTGTTGAAATGCTGGTATCTTTGCAGCAAAATTTAAATTTTAGATTCTTAGTACCAAAGTAGGTTTCTAACTGGAAATTATTTACTCTTCTCCACTCAATTCTTGCTTGGCCCCTAAGTCAGATTTAGTCATCTGATTAATACAGAGGCAGATGTAAAGGAAGGGTAGCCTTTATATTGTAAAGACCATTTGTTTTGCAAATGTCCATTGATGATTCAGACTGGTAGGCAAGTAGTCCTCACCACGGCTTGAACAGGAAAACTCCATCAGCAGGTGGAGAAGCCAGTTGGAAGGTATTGGGCAAGAGCTCTCCTCCGTGGCCAGTGACCCTTGTAGTACCTTGTGAAATGCCAGACTTGGTAACTGATTGTAAGAAGACGGAGCATTGCTCTCCCCTGATGTGTAACTGATTTACTTTCTTCTTTTTATTTTTTTTTTAATCCAGCTTCAAACACTGATTCAGGAGACTGACCCTGGTGCAGATTACCGCATTGATAGAGCTCTGAATGAAGCTTGTGAATCTGTCATACAGACGGCCTGCAAACACATACGACCCGGAGACCCAATGTAGGTTGTCTGGTTGGTGGTGTCTATCCATGCTGTATTTTACTTGGCAGTGTAGCACAGGGAACATCCCCTCCGCATCACAACTGGAATTTGTTAAACAGTGACACATACCAACCTTTGTTAAAACTAGTATGGGAATTGAGGCATCAGCTCTGCCTCATCTGTGATGTAGAGGCCCCTAGACCCAGCATTGTGATATTGTTGACAAGGACTGAGCATAGGTTAGGTCACTGCATAATTCCATTTCACGGTCAAATAAAAATGAGAGAGAGAAAATCTCGGGCTAAAGTGACACATGCTTTGACTCTGTATTTTTTCATCCTGTTTGTATATTGGGTCATATATATTGGCTAGTTGATCACCATCAGAGAGTAATTAATTTTCATTGAAATATAAAACAAAATGTGGAGGTTGGATAAGGGACTCATGGGCAAAATGAACTCTAAAGTTATATACAAGACCTAGGAAAGCTGTAAAATTGTATACTGAAATATTTAAATCATATGCATTCGTTTTCTTCCATATGATATGCAAAGAGCTCTTAAAAGCAGGTTGCAAGTAAGAATAGTTTTCCCATTGTAAAAAAAAAACACCCCTTTATACCCAACAGTAAAATGAATGTAGACCTGTTGTCATTGTTCTGCTATGCATGCACTCCTGCTGCTCATGCTGTGGGAGGGGATTAAAACAAGATAATCTTCCGTAAAGCTTTTTGTGTGGTTGGAGAAGACAGACAAACACACTTACGGCTAATAAGCATATTTACCAATATAAAAATTATTGCATTAACTATAAAGGGGACAAGGAGAGGGAGAAGTAGTAAACGGTTGCAGATTAAAAGAGATTTAATGTACTATCAAAATCCAATGTCTGGACCTTTTCTGCATCCTGATTTGAATGAACATGTAAAAAGAAATGAAATAATTGGACATTTAAAAAAATTAATTTATTTTGATAGGTAATGATATTACGTTCTCATTATAGAGATACATGCTAAAGTACTTACAATGGAATGATTTGCTTCAAAATATCAGCAAGGGGGTACAGTTAAAACAACCTGGGCCATAGGAAGATAAAGCTATGCAAAAGAAAGGTGTGTATATTGGAAAGCGTTCATGATAAACAGTTAAAAATAAAGCAGCTGCACAGGATCTTGTGCAAGCTGAGTCCTAAGTGCTAAGTGACTCTCAAGCTGATAGAAGGCTTAATCTCTGTCAGGGCGAGTAAGTGCCCGCTGGCCCTAGGAAATGGCAGAATGGCTTTTTCTACAGACCAAGGGACTACTAATGTGAAAATACTGCACATATTGTCGGAACTCTTCTGTCGTGTTACAATTTCACCCCTGTTTTATGCCCAGGATCCTCTCATGCCTGATGGAACATTTATACACAGAGAAAATGGTAGAAGACTGTGAACACCGTCTGTTAGAGCTACAGTATTTTATCTCCCGAGATTGGAAGTGAGTATTTTGAAACCATTCACTGCTACTTTGTGTTTTGTTATTTTTAATACATTTTTATTGATTTCAGGGAGGAAGGGAGCAGGAGAGAGATATAGAAACATCAGTGATGAGAGAGAATCATTGATCAGCTGTCTCCTGTAGGCCCCACATGGGATTGAGCCTGTGCTCTGATCGAGAATCAAACCATGACCTCCTGGTTTATAGGTTGACACTCAACCACTGAGCCATGCTGGCTGGGTTTCACTGCATCTTGAGAAGTCAGGATCAAATGTTTTGATACCACAGATATCATCTATCTAGAGAGAACTTGGGCACCTTTGGGGCAGCGGAAACGTCTTCAAATATGTTTCTAAAAAGACAGTAGTAGCACTTTTATTTTTATTGATTTGTACCGGGCATGGGAATTTGCTTTTATTTCTTTAACTATTCAAAGTTATTGAATTTCTTCTATCTTAAGAGGCTCTTATCAATAAGTAACAACTTGATTCTCCTCTGTTAGCCAAAAAATAGGGGGAGGAGATGAGATAGAAGAAGGATCTGCTATTACCATTAGAATCACTGTAATTTACTGGCTGCAGTTCCCTCCTCTCTCGAGGTCTTATTCTCCCTTCCTACCTCCAAAGCAGCCAGTAGGATCAGGCTGCTCCTGCTTCCCACATTTAGCTGCTTCCTGATCCAGTTGTTTAAGTCACTGTACTTTGGTCATTAACTTTTTCTGGGTATTAATAGATGCTTTACTCACATGATTTACTAGAATGATTACTTGAAAATTCTGTGTTTCTGTTTCTGTTTCCTAAAATTTGCTCTGGAAAAGACTACAGAAAGCTGGATGGGAATTTCCTTGTACTTACTCAGGCCATCTAAACTGAAAGAGCAGAGTTTACTGAGTTTAGTACCTTAACAAAATCATGTTTTTTCCTCTTGTGATTCCTTCAGCCGTGATCAAAAGATGCTTCACAGTCATATAAAAGCTGCTCATTAAATATTATTAGCCTTTTTCCTTCCATTAAGTTGCACTCCTTCAAAAATTGATTTTATGACGTGGACAGAATTAAGCATTCATTGATCTCAGTCAGAGAAGCAGCAGGCTCATTGCCTAACGTACCGTCTCCAGAGTCAACATTAAATATAAAGTTTTTTTTTTTAATTGATAAGCATATTCAGGTAAACTAAAATTGTATTACCTTGCATAGGAAATAGAAGAGGAACAATTTTACTAGAAAGGAAGCTGAAAGAGAGATTCTGTTTATCTTGTCATTTCCTGCTCTTAGCAAATCTAGTGTATCAGGTAGGATTGAACTTCATATATGCTTAGAAAAAAGTATTGAGTAAAAAGTTGTGGATTGCCTGCTGATAGCTACAACCCTTATTTTCTCATTTTAGCCAGGGCATGTTAGTGCTGAATCTGTTACTGAAATGTAGTGTGCCTTACATAGCCAAGATAACCTCTTTGAGATAGAACTTAAGTCTTCTGTACTAAGGTTAACAAACTTCTGCAGATTGACCACTGTATGTTCACAAAGAACAAGTTCAAGAATATACTTTTGCTTACCTGCTGTCTCTGCTACCCTGGAGATGATTATTAAAATTATTGTTTTTTAAATCCTCGCCCAAGGATATGTTTTTATTAATTTCAGAGAGTAAATAAGATAGAGAGACATTGATCAGTTGCCTCCCATATGCACCCCAGCCAAGATCAAACCTGCAACCTTTCAGTGTATGGGACAATCCTCCAATCTACTGAGCCACCCGGCCAGGGCTGGAGGTGATTATTAATGAGTAGACAAGCACATTGTAAATGCCTGGGCATATGTTAGAAGGAAGGGTATAGTAAGAGTGGTTATCTTTTAACTCATCTTTATAGGCTGGACCCTGTCTTATACCGCAAGTGCCAGGGAGATGCATCTCGTCTCTGCCACACCCACGGCTGGAACGAAACCAGTGAATTTATGCCTCCCGGAGCTGTGTTCTCTTGTCTGTACAGACATGCCTACCGCACGGAGGAGCAGGGCAGGAGGGTATGCGTCACAGTTGACTTCATTTCTCCTTATTGTCATTTGTTTTTTCATCAGTTTGCTATACATTGTTCTGGTTTCTGGCATCCTAGGAAAACTTCATTATTATTGTATTATTGTATCTGGGGGGAGGGTCGCTGCACTACAAAAGCTTATTCACTCAGTGAGTGCACACAGAGTGTCCTACCAGCTTCTTTCGGCCTGAGGTTATGTTTTAACAAAGAGAGTCAGGATATTTCCAGTTTTTTCTTTACTGAAATCTAAATCACAAATACACACTTAAGTTCTGCTGCCTCCAACATTATTTAGCTTTAAAGATCCATTAGAAGCTCTTAGCCAAGACACAAATTGTTTTTCGTCTCCTGCTCTTGGCATCGGGACACATCTCGCCTGTATTCCTAGGCCTCTCTCATAGCACACTAGTTGTGTGGAGCAGAAACTGCCATACACCAGGCTCTTGGTACTTATCTGCCCTGGATGCCATCTCTTGTTGGGATATTTACGTGGGTTATCTCTCAGGCAACGTTTACTGCCTTGTGGTGCCACTTGACGTGCTGCTTGCTCTCCCAGATGACCTTTTAAAGCCTTCTGAGGTATTGATTGCATTCCAGCCCTGCATTTGTTACAGAAAATAGAGATGCTATCATTTCACATGCATGCAAATACCCCTTCTGGGCTTAATGCAGAAGTCTGACTAAACACAGTATTCAGAAGGAGACCTTGGTAGAGGGAAAGCTTGTCTAAACCCAGCTTTTATACTGTGTGTAAGAAAATACGGGAATTTGCCGAAACCGGCTTGGCTCAGTGGATAGACTGCGGGCCGTAGTTTGAAGACGCCTGGGATAGAGTGTCGGTCTGCGGACTGAAAGGTCCCAGGTTCGATTCTGGTCAAGGGCATGTACATTGGTTGCAGGCACATCCCCGTTAGGGGGTGTGCAGAAGACAGCTGGTCGATGTATCTCTCTCATCGATGTTTCTAACTCTCTATCCCTCTCCCTTCCTCTCTATGAAAAACCAATAAAATATATTAAGAAAAGAAAAGAAAAGAAAATATGGGAATTTGTTGTTACCTTTTTCTTCATATGATGAGCTTGTCATTAATCCCAGGAGCTGGCATCTTGGTAATTACTATAGACGGAAGTCCCTGTCTTAACAAACAAAGGGTTGGTAGCTGTCTTTTTAAAATATGTAATTCTTTTAAAAATTGAGGTGAAATTCATCTAATATAAAATGAACCATTTTAAAGAGAAAAACTTTGTAGAATTTAGTATATTGACAAAGTTATGCAACCACAATATCTAATTCCAAAACATTTCCAAAAAGATACCCCATGCCCATTAAGCAGTTACTCTCCATCTCTCTCCCCGCCACCCAGGTGTCTGGCCCGTTTAGGAAGAGAAAATATCTCTACCTGTCAGTGACCGCTTTCTCACAACCTTTCCAGAAACAATAGTTTTCTTCTGTTTCACCCTCTTCTACTTCTAACACATCTAGGAAAGTCTGATTCTAACCTGTAGTGACTGTTGCTTCTCCTGTTGTCTGCTTGTCTGAGTTTAGGTAAATTTGAACTCAGTTCTCCTAACCAGTGTGTTTTCTCTCCTGAATTGGACCCAACATTCTGCTCTACATTCTTGGTGTAATAGCAAATTAATCTTGCTGAACAGAAACTTCCTAATGTAACCTAAACAATTCAGTTCACTTTTTATTAGGATATTCTGAAAAAAGGGTGTTGTTTCATATAATATATTAGAATAGGCCCAACGTATAATCTCGTTTCAAAAAGGGTGGGTTTTTAGAAGCCTCCTAGAACATTTAATTATTATTCTGGAAAAGATTCAAGATATAAAGTTATTTGTCAGTTTTCTGGCATTATCAGGTGTCTTTTGGTTTTGGTACCTTCAGGATGCTTTGCTTGTTCTTATGTAGCTCTCACGGGAGTGCCGAGCTGAAGTCCAGCGGATCCTTCACCAGCGTGCCATGGATGTTAAGCTGGATCCCGCGCTCCAGGATAAGTGCCTGATTGACCTGGGCAAATGGTGCAGTGAGAAAACAGAGACCGGACAGGTAGGTGGCATCATCATCATCATACTATTCATGATCACCATGTTATATAGAGTACAAACTCCCATAAAATCCATTTCTCTTTACTTCATGGACAGAATTTGTTATTTTATTTGATGATCTCTTTATCAGAAATCCTTGGGAAATTTTTCTGTTTTCTGTTTAGTTTCTGTAATCAAGAATAATTATACTTTTACTAAGCATTTGGTATGTTTTTATATTACTTGGTAATTGATTGCTTCCCCTCTTTGTGTTGCCTCTTAAAAAACCTAGAGTCAGCCGAAACCGGGTTGGCTCAGTGGTAGAGCGTCGCTGCACTACTACTAAGTCACTCCGGAGGGGGCAGGACGCCGCTCCCAGAGTGGAAAGTGGTTTTCGGGGACTCGACACAGCTCTCTCCCCGATGTCCATGGTTTGAGGACTGAAAGATTCTGGGTTCGATTCCCGTCAAGGGCATGTACGTTGGCTGCGGGCACATTCCCAGTGGGGGATGTGCAGGAGGCGGCTGGTCGATGTTTCTCTCTCACCGACGTTTCTGGCTCTCTATCTCTCTCCCTTCCTCTCTGTAAAAAAAAAAAAAAAAAATCAATAAAATATATTTAAAACAAAAAAATAAAAAACCTAGAGTCAAAGAAAGGTATGGCCTGCCTCTAGGAAGTATATAAGATTTTGTGGTAGGCGTTTTGTGTTAACTTCCTACTTGCTCCATCCTACTTTCTTTAACATAATTTTCTCCTTTTTGACTCATTTTTTAATTCATTTTATTTTGTGGGGGGGTTTTCCCCCCCTCATTTTTATAAGCCACTTTAAGCCTTTTTGAGGGGGGAATATGTATAAATATTTGTATGCATGAATAGTGTGCATGCCCTACAACAGTGCTACAGGATATGTAGGAATGGACTTTTCCCATCTAGTAATTGATGAAATTGAGGCTCACAGAAGTGAAGTATATTGACTCCTTTACCTAAAACTCAGGTCTATTCCTAGCCAGGCATTTGTTTCATTATAGTATTATAACCACCTTCCATTCAGGAGTATAGAGAAGGAGCAGCCCCCAAGAATTACATGCATTCTGTAAATGGTTCCTTAGGGTTTTGTGCCTAGTTAAAAAACAAAACAAAAAAAAAGGAAAGAGGTACATTATTACATTCTATCAAATTAAGAGGGAAAGTGGCTAAATGCAGGGAAACTAAGCAGTGAGGAATAGCTGCTTGTTTAAGGCCCCATTGATACTTGAACAAGGCGTGAACCCAAGTTTCCAGGTTCTCTTTGTCCCTCTCCAAAACACTCCCTGGGATTCACTGGAACAGGAATTAGACGTTTTTAAGAAGTAGTGGCTGCTTACACAGATCTGTTGAGCCTGGGAATATCATTTTTAGCAGTTGGCTTTCTGAGCCTACTATAGCTCTGTCTAGTTAATTGTTGGAAAATGCCTTTTGTTTTGTTTTCTGCTACCTCTGTCTAATGAAACAAGGGATATGGTCATTCTTAATCCCAGGAATCAGTTTCCTTTCATACTGCCTGTAAAGTAATCTTGAGAAAGCTGCATTGTGAAGCTGAACTTAGGACAGGGTTCTGTGAATGGGATTTTCCCCCTTAGCTATTTATTTTACTCCCAAAAGTATTACGCATTTTCCTTTAGGGTTATATAATTCCTACAGCCCTTCTCCTTCCTTCTCAGTCTAATTTCAAATTAGAGATTCTTGCAGAATACTAAGTTAAATGTGGTCCTTTAACTGAGAAATAGCTGTTGGTGGGATTTGAAAAAATGAGCTGGTGTTATACTTAACAACCTCTAAATTTCTAAGAGAAATGGTAACAGACTGATGCTATAAGGTAGCTCCACCTCAGTTTCCAAAGCCCAGACAAGACAGCTTTCAGAGACCCCAGCCCTGGTGTGCTCACCTGTTTGGCAGTTTCCCTGGGAGGGTCCCTCATGAGGGCTAGAGTTAGAATCACAGGCTTGCAGGAACTTTCAGCTCTTTGTTGTGTTTAAGATGCTGGGTCCCGGCGTACTTTGCCCATAAAGAGTCTTAGAATATTTCATGTCTTTCACTGTGAATTTATTGTCCAGTGATCATTATCAAAACACAGAAATAAATGGAATGGCAGGGTGTTGATGGAATGGAATAAAGGCCTGATAAGATTTTTAGACTCTGAGGACACCTGCACATTGATTCTTGCTACATGTCTCGATTTGGCCTTCTGGAGGATTCACATGGCTCACCCCTCTTAACCACCCTGTTACATCAAGTAGTTATCTTTCCAACCATCCCAATTTGGGAAATAAATATAACTGTAGTGTTGTGTTCAGTGAAGTAGTTTTAAAATGGAAAAGAAAAGAAGGACCACTGAAAAGGAAGTAATACTGATATCTCAGCTTCCCTTGGTCATTTATGTAGTGGACAAACCCCAAGGGATTGCCTTTTTGTTTGCAGGAGCTTGAATGCCTCCAGGATCATCTTGATGACTTGGCGGTAGAGTGTAGAGACCTAGTCGGCAACCTCACCGAGTTGGAATCGGAGGTAAGCAGTTTGCAGCTCTTCGAAGTGCCCTGTCAGCAGCCTTTCCTTTGTTCTTACTCCTACTGTCTCTAGGTTCTTGAGAATATAATTCTCTGGAAAACAAAAGAAACCTGGTCACTTTGTGATTGCTTTTTAAAGAAGAATATTGTGATGCTTCCTGAACTTCACCCTTTCCTCATTTCTCCAGAAAAACTGTCTCATCTGTTTAGCTCTTTGGTTTACTTCATAAATTCAATTTATCACAGTGATTAGACCAGTCTTCCCCCCCCCCCCCTTTTAAGAAAAGATAGCAGTTTACTTTAAATTTATTAATCACATTCAAGAAGAGTCTAAGCATTCCTATTATCTTCAGCTCTTTCAATTAGGTAATTTGCTAATGTGTGTGTATTTAATAAAATAAAAGCCTGGGATTTATAGTTAAATATGTAGGATTGAATACATATGTTTATCTCTATTCCGTCCTGAAATCCACTAAAATATACAAAATAAAATTTAAAACCTCATAAGCTTAGGTATATTATTTAAATTCAGAGCTTATTATTGGGGAGGGAGGCATCTAAAAATGTTTAAATTGTTTTGTGGGGCAGAGACCTGTTTCAGGGAAACAGAAAGCTGCTTTTATTTTTTTCTTCAGAGAAGAAGGGAGAGAGAGATATCAGTGATGAAAGAGAATCATTGATTGGCTGCCTCCTGCAGGCCCCACACTGAAGATAAAACCCACAACCCAGGCATGTGCCCCAACAGGGAATCAAACCAGTGACCCCTTGGTTCCTGGGTCGATGCTCAGCCGCTGAGCCACACCCGGCTGAGCAAAAACTGCTTTTTAAAAAAAGCAAAAATAGAAGCCTTTTAAAATTAAATTGTCAGTACATAAAATTAGACATTTCTTAACTAGTCTTTTTTCTTTCTATTTTTCAAAGGTTTATTGCTTTCTTTCATGTACTGACAACTCCTCTCCCATTCACGTTTTTCTTGCGGGCTTATGAGGACATTCTGGGTGTGTAACTCTTTAAAGGAAGCTGTTATTTCAGCAGCTAGTACTATACAGTGCTTACTCTCTGCTTAAAGGCATTGAGTGTGTGTTCCAAGAGGCAGTGGTTTTATCATTTGGTTTGAGGACAGTGGTCTGGTTTAGGAGCTCATAAACTAAAGATAGATGTCAGTTGCCCTTGTTTTGATCTGCTTAGCTTTTTGGAAAAACTTGAAAGGCTTTATATACTCTAGTATTATTATTATTAAGTGCTTTTTTTCCTCCTCTTTCTTAATTCTGCATCTGCTTCTAGAAAACTTGCCTTTCAACATATAATGGAGGTGCAGTTAGTTCTATCTATGCTGGGGGTCTCCAATCTAAAGACTGAAATAGTCTCCAAATGTACATAACAGATTATTTGCCCATCAGGTGCTACTAAATTCAGAGAAAGAAACTGCTCCTTTTCCCACCCTTGGTTCTTCCAAAGGCCAGAATTAATATATTTAATCTTCTACAGGATATTCAAATAGAAGCCTTGCTGATGAGAGCCTGCGAGCCCATAATTCAGAACTTTTGCCACGTAAGTGATGTCTGGAGAATAAAGGGTTAGAGACAGAACTGAATTTACTAGTCCTCTGGCCCCCAAGTGTGTTGGATCATCTGTCTTCAGCATACGTTACTCCTGAGTGGCCAACTTTGAGAAGTTAAAGATGTAAACAAAATCAAGAGGGGGTGCTGTCATCCTGGGAAACCTTACTATGTCATCCTTTGTAGGCGTCCAGATGTGTGCTCTGCAGCAGATGCTGAGATGCCCTTTAGAAAGGCTGGGGGAGGCCCCAGGGGCATGGCTGATTGCTTCCATTACGTCAGTGCAGGACTTGTTAGCAGCATCAGTGGGTTCCCCTTCCACCTGTCTTCTTGTACCTGGATATTGAGCAGATTCTGTTACTTTATTCAAGTATTAGATTACCTAATTTTGGGAGCAAAACACACGCAGGAACCATGAGGATCTGACACCCAGGAAGCAAAGGAGTAGAAGCACTGACTGCATAGTGCATGCTCTTGTTGGAGCTTCATGCAGGGCAGCTTGCTGTGTGGATTTTATTCCCTAGATATTTGTCCCTTGTGATTTCTTGGGCTTATTTTGACATACTTTAGTACATACCTTGTTTGCATTTTTTATGAACTAGACTACAAGATGTGTTTATTAATTGTTACAAATGAAGTGTAAATGTGCACTGCCTTTTCAGGATGTGGCAGATAACCAGATAGACTCTGGGGACCTGATGGAGTGTCTGATACAAAACAAACACCAGAAGGACATGAATGAGAAGTGCGCCATTGGAGTCACCCACTTCCAGCTGGTCAGTAACACCGGGCAGAGCCTTTTTGTCTTGACTGCTCTTGTGAAAAATTGTTTTCTCCAAATGCATGCCCTATTTTGACTTGTTCTC
Source organism: Pipistrellus kuhlii (assembly GCF_014108245.1). NCBI lineage: Eukaryota > Metazoa > Chordata > Mammalia > Chiroptera > Vespertilionidae > Pipistrellus > Pipistrellus kuhlii. Next base: position 16,103,069 of record NW_023425482.1, read on the forward strand.
AATAAATGTGGTTTTTTTCTTGCTGTGGCCAGATGCTTTGTTAGGATTCTGAAAATTCAGTAATAAATACAGTGGACCTCAGTTCTCGAACTTAATGCGTTCCTGAAGGCTGTTCGAAACGAGAAATGATTTGTTTGAAAACCAAATCATTTCCTCCCAGTAAAAAGAATATAAATCGAATTAATCCGTTCCAGACCCTCCAGCGAATACCTGCTTTAACCTTTCTTATATATAGTACATGTCTAATGTACTGTTTAATCTATTAAAAAACAAACAAACACATCTTTTCAAGTTTGTCAACTATTCCCCATTAGCTTTATTTTTTTTCCCTTTTAAAAAAAACTTTATTGTTCAGATTATTACAATTGTTCCTCTTTTTCCCCCCCATATCTACCTTCCATCCGATTCCCATTTCACCCTATGCCCTTACCCCCCCACACTGCCCTCATCTATAGGTGTATGATTTTTGTCCAGTCTCTTCCCGCATCCCCCACACCCCCTTCCCCTCGAGGATTGTCAGTCCACTCCCTTTCTATGTCACTGATTCTATTATATTCACCAGATTATTCTGTTTATCAGGTTTTTTTATTCACTTGATTTTTAGATTCACTTGATAGATATGTGTTTGTTGTTCATAATTTTTATCTTTACCTTTTTCTTCATCTTCCTCTTCTTATAGAATACCCTTCAGCATTTCATATAATACTGGTTTGGCAGTGATGAACTCCTTTAGCTTTTTCTTATCTGTAAAGCTCTTTATCTGACCTTCAATTCTGAATGATAACTTTGCTGGGTAGAGTAATCTTGGTTATAGGTTCTTGCTATTCGTCATTTTGAATGTTTCTTGCCACATAGTTTGGCCTGCATAGTTTTTGTTGAGAAATCAGCTGACAATCTTATGGGTGTTCCCTTGTAGGTAACTGTTTTTCTCTTGGTGCTTTTAATATTGTCTTTGTCTTTTGCTCTTGACATTTTAGTTATGATGTGTCTTGGTGTAGTCCTCTTTGGATTCCTTTTGTTTGGGGTTCTGTGTGCTTTCTGGACTTGTAAGTCTATTTTTTTCACCAGTGGGGGAAGTTTTCTGTCATTATTTCTTCAAATAGGTTTTCAGTACCTTGCACTCTCTCGTCTTCTGGCACCCCCATAATTCTGATGTTGGTGCCCCCTGATTGTGTCCCTAATGGATCTGAGGATTTGTAATCTGGATGGTCCTACTCTGACCCCTGGGTACACTGGCTCTTGGATCTCCAAGGATGTACTAATTTAGCCTTTGCCTGAGGCCACCCAGCAGAAGCAACAGAGAGATCTGCAGATTCCTCTTATTTGATTGGGTTTTGGAGGTTCCCAGATGAGGCCCAGCTGTGAAGCAGTGCAAGCTGTTTTGGGGCCTTTGACCTTCTTTTGGATGTCCTAGGTCTCACTGATTCAGCTGCAGTTTGTTAGGTAAGTTTAGATTTCAAAGGACCAGGCCATTTAAATGCAAAAGCCTCTGTGCAAAGCTTGAATGAGATGGAGTCTCAGGGCGGAGCAAGCAGCAATTGCTGGTCCTCACCCCTGCCATAAGAGGCTCTTGGGTCTCAGTGTTCTGCAGTAATCGCTGCAAGCACCTCTGAGAAAAAGCCACCCTCACTTTTCGCCCACTGCCAGACAGTCCAGTTTTTCCCTGTATGAGTCTGGATCCCCAGAGTCTTATCCAGGACTGGAGTTGAGAGCAATCGGAAGCTTGTGTCTCCCTGAGGATTGAAAAAGCCAGCCGAGTACTCAGTTGCCAACCCTCTCCACGTGTGTGCCTTCGTATCTCTGGACTTGACTTCCACACCTCATTTGAATCTCAGTGTGCTTTTCCCCTCCCGTCTAGTTGTAGAATTTCCACTTAGCCAGCCTTCCTGTGGTTCTGAATGATGTCCATTTTGTCGTTTAGTGGTTGTTTTGAAGTGGTTGTGCGTAGCACAGCAACAAGTTCAGGTGTTTACCTATGCCGCCATCTTGGTTTCTTCCCCCCATTAGCTTTAAATGAATCATTTTAGCATTCACTCCAGTGGTGTCTTTCAGGTCAGCATGCAGCATCTTTGTTTGTTCACGTATTACTGCCTCTGAAATGGTTATCACTGGCTAACTGCTTTTTGTTTATCAAAATCCACAACAGTTTTTCTACCTCTCCAGTTGTCTGTGATCATTGTTTCTTTCACACCATTAGTAATATTAGCATTCTTTTTCTTTTTTTTTTAATATATATATTTTATTGATTTTGTACAGAGAGGAAGGGAGAAAGATACAGAGTTAGAAACATCAATGAGAGAGAGAGTCATTGATCAGCTGCCTCCTGCACACCCCCCACTGGGGATATGCCGGCAACCAAGGTTCATGCCCTTGATCGGAATCGAATCTGGGACCTCAGTCCCCAAGCCAACGCTCTATCCATTGAGCCAAACCAGTTTTGGTAATATTAGCATTCTTAATGGTCTCTTTATGTTTTAAACTGCTAATCATTGCTTTCCCCAGCAACAAAAGCATTCTCTCCTTTGTTTGTTGCCTGAGAGACGCTTATTGTCATGCGGAGGTACCAGCATAAAAGGGTGAGACTTTTGTTAATAAACAACTTGGTAGAGAAGTGAGATGGGAGGATTTCTAGAAGCACGGTTTGACTGTATGTAGTTGGTACCCTTAGAGAGTATGTATCCCATTGGGGATAGAGGCAGTAAGGAGGCATTTCCTGCTTCAGTCACATCCCTTGCTTTCATGATGTATTTTAGCTTTTCCTTGAACAGTATCAGTGAGACCTGCTGTTTTGGGTCACTGTCCATTGCAGCAGCCCAAATATGTATCAATACACTGGGCTCAAAGCCTTTTTCAAAATTTAATCATGTTACCCAGATCTGTCATAATAAGAAGGCTAAGTCACGCTCTTCTTTGTTACCACATGTCTAACGGAAGTGTTTCTGGTAAAGCAGGCATTTCCTTGCCAGGAGGATGAAGTTCAAACATCTGGGTAAAATTCCCCTCTTCTGGGGCATATAGCCTTTGACAGATGGATTCAGGGCCTCTGGGGTAGAACAAACAAACGCTGCCCTGTGGGTGGACTATGTTCTGGTAAGAGACAGATAGTATCAGGAGAACCTATGAAGAACAATAATGCATGAAAGGGTTGGAGGATGAAGGAGACAAGGGACTGCAGAAGGAGGTAGTTGAGTAGAAACGCCAAGGAAGTGACAGAGAAAACCGGGGGAGGTCGGGGAGAAGGGTCCTCTGGCCGAGGGACCAGCATGTGTGTGATTGGAATGGCAGGGGGCTGCTGTGCGTGCAGCAGAGGGAGGAACGGGGAGGTCAGCAGTTCTCGGAGCCCGTGGAGACAAGGACAAGTCACGCAGAGTCCGGAAGGCTGGCTTCTGCAAACGCTATGAAAACAGTGTCGCCCAGCACTGCTGGTTAGGACTTGCCCCAGAGCTTCTGACTTTCTTTTTCATTGTTGTTTTTAGGTGCAGATGAAGGATTTTCGGTTCTCCTACAAGTTTAAAATGGCCTGCAAAGAGGATGTGTTGAAACTTTGCCCCAACATAAAGAAGAAGTAATGCAGCTTATAATTGGTTCATTCTGCTTCTCTAAAATCCCTCTTAGCTCCTGAATGAATATCCAAGATGTCAGGTGGCCTCCCGCTGTCTGGTAGCCCAGGGGAGTGTGGCCAAACACTGCATTGTCTGGACATCATCTCTATAGCTGCTGAGCCACCATTGGTGGTGGTAGTTCTGATTGGGAACCCCAGGGACTAAAGAAGCATTTTTTAGTTTTCCCAGATGGAGGTTGTGTACTTGGGATCAAGTAGCAGTGTGACAACGAGGTTAGCTGACTTCCTCCCGACATAATTCCACTCCGTCATCTCTTCAGGGAGGGAGTGGCTTTACTGAGTTAGAGATACAGTGAAAAACAGAACCTTATTCATTTAGGAACTGCATCTTAATGAGGGAAGTGATGAGTTTGTGGAGCAGGACCACCTAAATCCTTCCCTGTCATTCTTTGCAAAGGCACATTTCTATTTCCCCTCATGTAAACCAAGTTCCCATTTTGCTCAGGTTTCTATACTTCTCAGGAATGAGTTTCACAGTATGGACATCCAAGCCACGGTCCAAGTTAAGAGCAGCCTTCCTCTCTGATCACATGTTTTTAACAAAATGCGTGTTAAACTGTCCTTGCCTCTGTGGCCTCCCTGCCTGTCGGGAATATAGTCAGCCTTTGGGCTGTGGCCCAGCTTTTATGACATATACAGTCAAATTGCTGCTTTGAGAGCTCTGATCACACAGACTAAAGAAAAGGCATTCAAAACAGGGTGAAAGGGTCAGGAGTTGCGGGAGGGGGTGTTGCTCCCGCCTAGCCCAGCGCTCCGCCGCCTGCCCTTGTGTGGCTGCAGCCAGCCCCAGCCTCCTCCTCTCCTCGGCAGGGTGGACGTGGTGATCTGCCTGAGCACCACCGTGCGCAACGACACTCTGCAGGAAGCCAAGGAGCACAGGGTGTCCCTGAAGTGCCGCAAGCAGCTGCGCGTGGAGGAGCTGGAGATGGTAATGCCTCCACCAGAGCCTCGATCCCAGAAGCCCCGGGGCCAGGGAGAGGAAGTGGGTGAGGGGCGAGGGCTAACTGAAAGATTTTAGCCACTGTTGTGCTAAAATTTACTGTATGGCAGCTTCTTGTTTTACTTTGTATTTGAATGAGAAAAGATTTTTACTGTGTGAAACTGAAAGTCCCGAGCAAGACAAGAGTTGTAAGCATGCAACACAGTCATTGCATAGTGATGTCCGAGGGATCAGGGGTCTCTCCTTTCACTCTGCTGTCCTTGCCCCAGCTTCGCCATGAGGCCGCTTTCCCTAGGATGGCCGCCTGCAACCCTGGGCTCCCTGCCCCAAACTCATCTCTAGCAGGAAAGTAAAAACAAGAGACACCTCCCCAGCATGAAAAAAAGATCTTTCCCCCTTCAATTCGATCCTGTCAGTTTGAGGTCTGTGCCCAGCCCCTGACCAACAGCAGCCTCCAGGGGAGTGCCAGGCACTGATCACCCGGGCGAAGTGGAAGTCGGCCACACCGTGCACTGTGAGAGGCCGTGCAGCTAGTTAGGGCAGCACTGAGACCAAGTCTCCGTCCTCCTGCCACTTTGCTGTGTAGACGTGGTTACCAGACAGGATCCAATAAAAAAAAAATATGTAGGACATTTGACATCTCCAGCTCAGAGTGACCTCCCTTTTCCATGCTGGTTCCCCCTCCTGCAGACAGAGGACATCCGTCTGGAACCGGATCTGTACGAAGCCTGCAAGAGTGACATCAAGAACTACTGTTCCACGGCGCAATATGGCAACGCCCAGGTAGCTTCTTGTTCGTTTTTAACTGCAGAAGTAATGTGAAGGTGACACGTTACTTCATTTATTGTGTGTGTGTGTGTGTGTGTGTGAAGGTGACATTTTAAAAATTAATTCTTCGATGGGATAGGCCTCATCACATCTGTCCCAATCTAATCATCCGTTCACGAGTTATGCCAGACTTTTCCCCAAGTTTCTCTTTGTCTCCTATTTATTCTTTTTTCTCTCGGTTTCCATGTCTGCCTAATAATCTCTTAATGATCCTTCATATGCCTCATCCTCTGAATAGCTTTCCCAACACTCTGCACCTCTATAATTAGTTATTCCCTCCCCATGTTACCATTGCAGTTCTTAACTAAAGGTTACACAAGTATCACCTCAGAAACTTTTTTTTTTAAATACATGGAAACAGGGACCTACCCAGAATCATCAAGAATGAAATGCAAGCAAATAATTTTTTTTTAGAATAGTCCAAGGATTTATTTTATTTCTTTCCATCACCATTTATCCCCTTTATGCCCTCTTCCACCTCCGCCCCCAGCTCCATGCAGTCACCACACTGTTGTCCATATCCTTAAGTTCTCTCTCTTTTTCCTTTTTTGTTCAATCCCTCTGATCTCCCCCTCTCCCCCATGTTTTCCCAGTAACTCAACTGCCCCTTCTATTCAGTAGTTCAGGCATTCCCATGGAGCTTTCCTTTGAGATAGTGACTTCATTGTCTTCTTGTTCCTGGTGGTGTTGATGCAAAGTCTTAGGGCAATCTGAGTCTCATTTCTATGTAGTAATTCTGCCTCTGAGTTTTCTCTTTATCTTTAACAATCTGTATTTTCACTATGATATACTTAGGTTTTCTTTCTTTCTTTTTTTTTTTTTTTTTTACTTCTTTATTCTGGTTGGCTTTCAGTCTCAGAATTCATGCCATTCTGCTGTTTTCATTCTCCAGATCTGCAGTTGATACTTTTCATAACCTGTTCTTGCTTATCATTTACCACTTCCTTCTGTGTTGTTCTGAGGCTATTAAACAATATGTTTTTATTGCACTGTTACCTTTTCTCTCCGCTGTTTGATGATTCTTGATTGTGCCTTGAGAATTTCACCCAAGTCTTGTGACTTTATGCTATAGCCCTGGCTACTGCAGCTTTCCGTCTGCTTCTTTCACAGAGGATAGGAGAGTCAGGATATACTTAATTCACTCCCATAAACCCATCCTGTGCTACTTCCTTTTTTTGTAAAAAACTTAACTGTTGACACTATTACAGATGTTCCCATTTTCCCCCCCTTTGCCCACCTCCACTCAGCCCCCACCCCTTCTTCCCTCTGGCCATCACCTCACTGTTGTTTGTGTCTGTGCATTACTCATATATGTTCTTTGACTAATCTCTTCGCCTCCTTTCATCCAGTTCCCCCACACACACTCCCTCCCCTCGGACATCTGTCAGTCTGTTCCATGTAATTATGCCTCTGACTCTAGTTTGTCGATTTATTTTGTTCGTTAGATTCCACATATAAGTGAGATCACATTTGTCTTTCTCTGACTGGCTTCTTTTACTTGGCATAATATACTTTATGCTTTTATGTTAATCCATTTTATTTTTTACTCTGCTTATTTGTTTATATGAAGTTTGCACTGTGTGGGGTAAGGATTGGGTCTAATTTATACAAGGCATCTAATGCTATATTGTGTTGTGGTAAGAGGTGAGTTGAACTGAACCTCCGGCCTTTGCCTGCAGTCTGGTCAGGTTATTGCTCCAGAGAGAGCCAGAGAGCCTCCTGTGTGCTTCAGAAGGAATCTTGACAAGATCAGCTCGAGAAGGCAAAGGAATCCAGGAATCCTGAGTAGGGTTCCTTCCTTTTAGAGCTCAGTACAGTCTGCTATTCATCCATTATTTTTATAAGGTTGTTTTACTATAACTCTGAAGTTATAAATCTATAAATATAATTCTCCTTGTTAAGGGAATCATGATTCCTATTACCTAGGAATTAGAAATGGAAGGTACTTGGATAGAAAGTGGGGATGTACTAAGATCTGAATGCTTCAATCAGAAGACATGGGTTTTCAATCCTGGCATACCCCTTAACTTGACCATTACTCTTACACCCTAGATTATTGAATGTCTGAAAGAAAACAAGAAGCAGCTGAGTACCCGTTGCCACCAGAAAGTTTTTAAGCTGCAGGAGACAGAGATGATGGACCCAGAACTAGATTATACGCTCATGAGGGTCTGCAAGCAGATGATAAAGGTAAGAGGTCCAAAACCAAGCACTAAGCACAGGGTGAGTAAAAACGACAGCATGAACCTCTTTAAATGTCAGAAAATTCATGTGATCTTCCCGCTTCCATTGTTTATACACGTGGTTCTCAAAGTCTAGTGCCAGACCAGCAGCACCAGCACCCCCGGGGAATCTGCAGGTTCCTGGGCCCCACCCCAGATCTGCTGACCAGACTGGGAGTGGAGCGTCTGGTGTAAAGCTCCCCAGACGATACTGATGTATGGTCAAGTTAAAAAACCCCTGAGCTAAGATAACCAACCTCACTTAGACCTGAGCCACGAGTAACTAGAGATCTAATGAATGTTTTGGGGGCGACTCGTGGTGGTATACTGAGAAAGCCACCATCAGAATGTCCTGTCATTAATTCAACCACCGTCGAAAGGCTTTCCATTTTAAGAGTTTTTTGGTTCATTTACTTCTGCAGTGAACATTCGCTGATTTGAGAACCTAGACATCAGTTCCTGGATCTGTCCATATATACAGAGATTAAACTTAAGGTTCTGACCACTTATTTCCGCTTCCCGTTAAAATAAAATGCTACTTTTCAACCTATTGCATTTCAAAGAGAATGGTGAAAGTTAGAGGTCTCTTTTGGTGGGCCTGATAGAACTGAGTCCTCTGTAAAAGTGGAAATAATCAGGGTTGGGTTTGTAGAAACTTGATATTACTTTTATAAAGATTAGTCACCAGTTCACATCACCATATTCAGATGTCAGTATACTAGAATTAGCAGGTAGAGAAGGAATTTTTTACTAGTCCAAAATGGAGCTCTGACTTCAAGGACACTAACCAGCATATAGGGACTAGCCTGTAGTTAAGAGATAAACCAGATGGTCCTTTCCATCCATCCCTGTTCACATGGGTTAGTGGACAATTCCTGAATTTCCCATTGGAATTAGGTAGACATTTGGCCACCTGGTACAATTAAATTTATGCTTAATAATATTTAAGCTCGCTGAAACAGGTTTGGCTCAGTGGATAGAGCATTGGCCTGCGGACTGAAAGGTCCCAGATTTAATTCTGGTCAAGGACATGTACCTTGGTTGCGGGCAAATCTCCAACAGGAGATGTGCAGGAAGCAGCTGATAGATGTTTCTGTCTCATTGATGTTCCTACCTCTGTATCTCTCTCCCTTCCTCTCTGTAAGAAATAAATTATATATATATATATATATATATATATATATATATATATATATATACATTTTTTTTTTTTTAATAATAATAATAATAATGTTTAAGCTCATGAGATGCCACATAAGGTAACAGCCACGAGGGTAGGAAATCAATCCTCTGTAAACTAGGAAACAAACGCTGAGGTAGGAGAAAGAAATGTGAGAGCTACAGTGGAAAGTAGGATAAGAATAGGGTCTTGAGGTTGAATGCTTATTCACACCTAGTCATTTCCTTTTACCAAGTGATACCTCAGGCTGCTTCTGTCATAAGCTTCTCAACAGATGTTTGAGTAATACATGTGATGCAGATGGTGTTAATTGCCATGTTTGAATAGCTGTCTTTATAAAACTTTGATTCTTTGCAGAGATTCTGTCCAGAAGCAGATTCCAAAACCATGTTGCAGTGCTTGAAACAAAATAAAAACAGTGAATTGATGGATCCCAAATGCAAGCAGATGATAACCAAGCGCCAGATCACCCAGAACACAGGTAACATCTTGGCTTGGCTTTCTTTCCTGGTCCCGCACTTAATGGAACTGAGTGGGTGGACCCATGCCTCATAAAACTGTAGGTGTTTTGTTGCTTGGGAATTTTCAGGGAGAGCTTGGAAGTAAGCAAAAGGGCTTAATCCTCCCTTGAATAGTATCCAGGAGAACAGAATGAAAGCCATGGGAAAGAAGAGGCTGAAAAAATAGAAAACTGGCTCTGAATGGCTTACAAAAGAAATCAGGGCTAGATTTCTTGAAAAGTCTAGAGATTTATTAAAACTTCTTGCATGTGGCGGGTGAGTATATGGGTCATTTATTTTAGAGCAGAGAAATTGTTATCTCTCAGTTAACCTTGTAACTAAATGGCCAAGGTGAGTTGGATATTCTGTTCTCAGTATTTTCAAAACTAACTGTATGGGGAAGGTTGATGTCTGCTTGATGTTTGTGAGGACTGCTCAGAAGTTCAGTCTCAGACTCTGAGCAGCTGCTGCCCCGTAGACAGATTCCTGATTTGTATGAGAGCTCAGTGTATAGACATTTATTGAATAAACACATCAATGGTTTATTTGTGTTAATTAATATAATATGTCCCTTTTTGGAAGGTGGCTCTCTAAAAATGTATGAATCCAGTTGGAATATTTTATCATGTTCTTAACACTTTCTGCTCTAGATTACCGCCTAAACCCTGTGTTAAGGAAAGCCTGTAAAGCCGACATTCCTAAGTTCTGTCACGGTATCCTGACTAAGGCCAAGGAGGATTCGGAACTGGAGGGCCAAGTCATCTCTTGCCTCAAGCTGAGATATGCTGACCAGGTAGGTTGTCCCGGGGTCTCCACAGAGGCGTGTTCAGGGAGCCGCCTCTGTTCCTGGCAGTGGTTCTCGTAGAAGGCCCCCCCGCTCGCTCCTACTGCCTTTTCTACGCCCTCCCAAGTCAGGGCCAAGGAAAGAGCCAAAGTTGTCTAATAGCCTGACACATTCTCCCTTTGTCACATGTAGCGCCTCTCTTCAGACTGCGAAGACCAGATCCGGATTATTATTCAGGAGTCTGCTCTAGATTACCGACTCGATCCTCAGCTCCAGCTGCACTGCTCAGATGAGGTAGGATTGGGGTATGAAGCTGGTTGCGAACAGAGCTGGTCAGAGAAGTTTTCATTGGAGAAAAGTTCCTTAGTCTCTTTCCCTGAGCCCTGACTCCAGGGTTAGTTGAAGGGCCATCATTTAGGCTCTCCGTGGTCCAAGTTCCTGGTTCTCTGTAAATCGGAGTTAGTCCTGTCACTATACACGGCTGATTCTGTAGTTCTCTATTAAACAAAAGCATTCTACTATTATATCTCTACATGTAGTTTGTTCTTCCCTTCTAGAACCCAGAACACCCTAAGACTTGGCAGGAAGATAGACATGCTCTTATAATAGCTCTGACAAAGTGCTGGTCCTTGGAAATCATTTGCCTTCCTAGCTAGAAAGGGCTGAGTGAAGAACCTTTCAAATTATGTGAACTTGAGGGGGTCATAGCTAAAAATACTTCGAACAAGCTTCCTCAGACCTGTCCAAAAAGATTAAGTTTTTAATCTGTGCTGTAGGCTATGTTTCCTGACCCCTCTGTGTGTGTGTGTGTGTGTGTGTGTGTGTGTGTGTGTGTTTGAGTTGTGAATCTGGGTTGACCCTGAACCTCTGGAAATGTGAAGCATTTGCTTTTAGTGTTTTTCTTGGCTGCATAGTTTTCCTCCTGTGGATCAGGGATTATCTTTGATTCTAGTCCTTGCGCAGTCCTGGGACAATCTGTCTCAGGTCTCAGGATTGACAGCATGAGATCTGCATGTTGGCTGATTTTTGACTCTGTGGCTGTCCTTGTGAAGGAAAACGGAGCCTGGTATCTCGTTCTGGAGGGAGGAGGAAGAGGAGGAATCTGTTTGAGTGGGGCTCTGGGCACATGTGTGGGAGGATCGCCAGATCTGCTCATTTCAGAGATGGAGGTTCCTGGTGAGAGTGTTTTTGTGTCTCCCGGACAGATCTCCAATCTGTGTGCCGAGGAAGCAGCAGCCCAGGAGCAGACGGGTCAGGTGGAGGAGTGCCTCAAAGTTAACCTGCTCAAGATCAAAACAGACATGTGCAAAAAGGTAGCCACCGTCAGCAGTTCCCCCACTTGCTTTCTCTCCTCTTCCCCTTTGTCCTTTTAATGCTGTATTCTGCACGTTTCGGTGATAAAATCTAAACCTTCCTTTCCAGAATGCTATGCTGTTCTCTCTTACCAAACTTTATATGATTCTTGACCATTAATGGCCTATTACTTAAATATTCTGTTACATGTGTTAATTATTTGTGAATGTCTCATTTACATGACTAGGCCATTGTTTAAAGGGCACTCTGAGTGGAATACCAAAGCAAAATGTCAATTCCAATATATCAGTAGTAAGTGCATTGCATTCATAAAAATCAATTAAACTAAAAATTTAATTCATTTCAGAAACAGCACCTAAAAACAAATTTATCAAAATATGACTAAGCCTACAGTATATTACAAAATTGAAAATTTGACCTTTTTAAAAAGCGTTATCTTTTTTTAAAAGTGTTTCGGTGGCCTAGCTGGTTTGGCTCAGTGGATAGAGTGTTGGCCTGCAGGCTAAAGGGTCCCGGGCTCAATTCCAGTCAAGGGCACATGCCTGGTTTGCAGGCTCAATCCCCATTGTGGGGGCATACAGGAGGCAGCCAATCAGTGATTCTCATCATTGATGTTCTTTCTCTCTCTCCCTTCCTCTCAGAAAGCAATAAAAAAAATATATATTTTTTAAAAGTGTTACAGTGAAGTCATTGTTGAGTCCATATGAGTATTGTGTGCAAATATTTTCAGGTACTAGAAATATTTCCAATTTCTTACAGTCTTAGTTCACTAATAGCTAAATGAATATATTTCCCTTTGTCATCCATTGGTCTCATCTAACTTTGAAGAGGTCTTTTTGGCAATATTTGAGTTTTGTTTTTATTGTTTTACAGGGACTACAGTCTTTATTGAGAGCAAACTAATTTTTATTTAACAAATCATTACCAGCCTGGCATTACCTCCTGTGATCTCATCATATTAATTGGAGGGTTTGCAGAGTTGATTACACTTCTATTACGTTTATGTCTCTTGCTCAGAACTTCTTTAAACGAAAATAAGAATCGTTGTTGCAGCAGCGTTCTGCGTTGTGCATTACTTTTCCCTTTGAGGATACTGGAGGAAAGTGAAACATTTTGCAGACGTCTGCTTTTGTTTGGGAATTTTCATATAGCATATCACTCCGATTTTCAGAATTCACATTTTCTGACTTCTTAAAGTAACAGAATACCTGTATTACATCAATGTGAATACTAGCATTTAGTATTTAATAATAATGTCAAAAATACAAATCTGATCTTACAAGCTCCTGCTTTGTTTAGCAAATAGCTTTTCACTCACTAGGTAGGTCCCCAAGTATATTTGTTGAATTAAGTTTTGTTGGAGCTGACATGCCCCGGCAGTGTGGCTTGATTGGGCATTATCCTGTGCACCGGGAGGTTGTTGGTTCAATTCCCTGGCAGGGCATATGCCCAGGTTACGAGCTTGACCCCCAGTAAGGGTGTGCAGGAGGAAGCAGATTGATGCTACATTCTCACATTGATGTTTCTCTCTCTCTCTCTCCCTTTCTCTCTCTCTCTCTCTCTCTCAGAATCAATAAACTATTCTTTTTAAAAATTGGATACTGGCCGAAACCGGTTTGGCTCAGTGGTAGAGCGTCGGTCTGCGGACTGAGGGGTCCCAGGTTCGATTCCGGTCAAGGGCATGTACCTGGGTTGCGGGCACATCCCCGGTGGGGGGTGTGCAGGAGGCGGCTGGTGGATGTTTCTCTCTCATCCACGTTTCTAGCTCTCTATCTCTCTCCCTTCCTCTCTGTGAAGAATCAATAAAATATATTTAAAAAAAAAAAATTGGATACTGAAAGTCTGCACTCTTTGCATCATCACCACATTACAGCCTGTCTCAGAGCAGGCTGTTGTCAACCCTCAGATATCTCTCCTTGACTTCTTTGTACCTGAAGTATTTGCAGACAGATCTGATGCATTGTCTCCATAAAAGCTCCTTCTGCAATATCCTTCCCTTCCAGGAGGTGTTAAACATGCTGAAGGAGAGCAAAGCAGACATCTTCGTGGACCCAGTTCTTCACACAGCGTGTGCCCTGGACATCAAGCACCACTGTGCAGCCATCACCCCCGGCCGCGGGCGCCGTAAGTCCGTGTCCACGCCGACCCCGTCTGAGCCGTCCGGGGAGGAGCGGAGGCTCCCCCCAAGACGTTAGTGGCAGCGACTCTGTCCTGTAGCTGCAGCTCAATCACAGGCACATCCTCTGAGCCTTTGTGGCAAAATGAGCTTTGGAGTAAGCCTGCGGTTTGAGCTGATCTCGCTACAAAGGCTGTGTTCGGGAAAGCAGAAGTCAGGCCGCCATCACAGATCTCTTTCCCGTCTTGTCCAGCCTCAGCTTCCTCCGTTTCCCCGGCAGCCACGTTAGGCTCAGTGCACACACTCTGTATGACGTAGAACCCGGGCAGGTGGGCAGCTGTTTCTGTGCCACGTGTGCCCAGTAAACACAGGAGAGATTTTAGGAGAGACTGGACAGTCCATGTTGGGGAATGAAATATGTTCCATGTTACATCTTGGGTCAAGTTTCCTAGAATGGATTTAACTTTGTTCAACAGATCTGAAGTCTCCGGTGGTTAGATAGCCTTCCCCCTAATTTTACGGAAATCTCTCAGTTCTGTAGGGTTTCAGCCTGTTCTCATCCCTTTCCTTCCACAGAAATGTCCTGCCTCATGGAGGCCCTGGAGGACAAGCGGGTGAGGTTACAGCCGGAGTGCAAAAAGCGCCTCAATGACCGGATTGAGATGTGGAGTTACGCAGCGAAGGTAATGGCCGAGAGCAACTGCTGGAGTGGCCACCTGGGCTGCCAGGTTCCCGGTCTCTTCAAGGCACTTCGCTGGCTCTCTGGTCTTTGTTGTGAGGCCGGCAGGAAGCGAATTAGAAAAATCTGCCCGTGTACCTTTGAGCCTCCTTCGCTGTTCCTGAGCCTGGAACTGCCTTGCTTTCTTTGCATTGGGCTGTGTCTGCTAGGGTTTGCCAGGGCTGGTACTTTCTGCCCTCAGGGGCCCACAGCCCACCACTGAGAAGTGAGTCACCCAAAGGGAGGATGTGACTTAAGCCGACTGTGCAAGAGAAACTAGACATCATGCCCGTGAGAAAAGGAAGATGTGCAGCCACTCCTGCTGCAGCTTGTTTTTCTAATTTTGCACAGTCACTTGGAGCACAATACGTATGTGAGACAGCCCTCAGCTAGCCTGGAGCACGGAGAGTCATAGACGGAGAGAGGATTAGGGCACTGGTGAAAGTGTGTGGTACCCAGGTGGACTTGGGCCAGGGATGGGGGGATTTTTCCTACAAAAACTCAAACTCAGTGAGAAGAATGGTTACAGTTCTTCCCATATGTACATTGCCTTGTAGTTCACAAATCACTTTGATGGATATATTACCTCATTTAAAACTTGAAACCTATGAGGTAGGTGGAATGATTATTCTCTCACTTTATGGTGGAGGAAACTGTGACTTCCTAAATTATGACTTGCCGAAAGCGAAAAAGTCAGGTTTCTAGATCCACGCTCTTTCTGTCTCCCTGCGCGGCGATAGACATTCCTTCGATGGAGAGAGGACACAGGAATCCTTGGCCAGTTCTTCCTGTCACCCGTGTGCTTAAAAGTCAAGGGTAACAGGCAAACGGGAAAGACCACAGAAAGTTTCCATACATAGACATAAAGGACCATCACTGTTACAATAGCCAGGGGTTAAGCACCTGTTACTCCTGCTTGGACGTCATTGGTCAGTTGAGGTGGCAGAGATTGGAGCTTCCTCACTGGTTTGCACTTGTATCTTCTAAGAATTGCCACTGCTGCTTTGGGTTGACAAGTGCTGGTGCTCAGATTGCGTTTATCTGAAGCCTCCTGCTCTGTTTTGTGTACATGGGCTGAGCAAAGAAGCAGTCCAGACATCTCTGGGCCAGCCTTTTCAGCACCCAGCCAAGGTTAGTGTGTGCCTGGGGAGCCTTCCGGGTCTGACTGCCACAGCAGCTCCTGGAGGGGCGCAGCGAGGAGGACTGAGGGGGGAGCTTGGTTACATGGTCACGTCCACAGTGAGGACGCGGGGAAGTATAGTCAGTCCCTGTCCATCACGTTTGCATGTTACTTTTGATGTGGGGAGTGCTTATGATATAATAATGAGTGCAAACAAGTCAAGATAAAGAATTAGCATATAACATAATTTGAATTGTTTTTTAAAAGGCAGCAAATATGAGTAAAATGAATCATAATACCTAAGAACCTGTGACCTATTGCAAGTCACTAAACCACCTCCACGTCCTTGGGCCTCTGGGTTTCCATCTACAATATGGGATAATAAAACCCACTTGTGAGCCCTGACCGGTTTGGCTCAGTGGATAGCGCTTCGGCCTACGGACTGAAGGGTCCCAGGTTTGATTCTAGTCAAGGGCATGTACTTTGGTTGCAGGCATGTCCCCAGTAGGGTGTTCAGGAGCAGCTGATCGATGTTTCTCTCTCTTCGATATTCCTAACTCACTATCCCTCTCCCTTCCTCTCTGTAAAAAGTCAACAAAATATATATGTTTTTTAAAACCTCTTGTGAGGTGGTGTGAGGGCTGTTTGTAAGCATGTTGAGCCCTTTCCAAGGCCCAGCGCATCGCCCAGTCCTCAGTGGGGCTGTTAACTTTGTTGGGGGTAGTGATTGCTGAGATGAAACGGGGTCCCCCCCTCTTTGAATTTGGCTGTATTTTCGAATATTTTTTTGTTGTTTTTGTTTTATTTTACTTTCTTAACAGTTCCTTTATTTTTATTTTTAAATTGAATTTGTTGGGGTGACATTGGTTCACAAAACCATACAAATTTCAAGTGTACAACTCAATAAAACATCACCTGCTCACTGCGTCGTACACCCATTCCCAAAGGAGTGCCTCTTTCCGTCCCATTTATCCCCCTCTGTCCACCTCCACCTGCTCCCTCCCTTTCCCTCTGGCTGTCACCACACTGCTAACTGTGTCTGCGTGTTATATATGTGTGTGTTTGGTTTTTTTTTTGCTTAATCACTCCACCTTCTTTCATCCAGTTCCCCAGCCCTCTGTTTCTATTTTGCTCTTCAGTTTATTTTGTTCATTAGAGTCCACGTGTAAGTGAGATAATACGGTGTTTGTGTTACTCAGACTGGCTTATTTCACTTACAGAATACTCTCCGGGTCCATCTAGCCTTACATAGCAGATACATAGAATGTCATGATCAGAGAAAAGGAGTTGAAGCTCTTGTCCCTTGCCCTCGCTCCTCAAAAGAAATGGCACGAAGTAAGCTAGGAACCAGGTCGGGCTCGTTCGAGCTCGCAGCACCCAGCCCGGTTCCCTCAGAGGGTGACGCTGTCGTGTCGTTCCAGGTGGCCCCCGCGGACGGCTTCTCCGACCTCGCCATGCAAGTGATGACCTCCCCGTCCAAGAACTACATTCTCTCCGTGATCAGCGGGAGCATCTGTATATTATTCCTGATCGGCCTGATGTGTGGACGGATCACCAAGCGAGTGACACGAGAGCTCAAGGACAGGTAGAGCCGCCTCGGCCGCCGAAGGAACTGCCTGTCCAGGACGTAGTTTGTACAGCCCTCCTGTATAGCGAACCCACTCACCTCGTCCTTCTCAGAGGTTCCACCGACAAACACCCGTGTCAGAGCAGCAGCAGGTACCACTGCATCGTCCCATCTCAGACCTCACCCACGTCCTGGTGTCCCTCCTTCCGACCGTCTGCGCAGCATCAGCCGCCGGCCGCTTTGGTTATCGCCGTTGTTGGCAGACATAGGTTTACCTGTAGACAAGTCTCTCTCATGCCAATGGAACCACAGGTACTTCCAGAACCAACTCATCTGACCTGCAACTCAAATGATTTCTTTAAAAAAAAAAAAAATCACCAAAAAAAGGAGAGAAATTTTTAAAGAAAGGAAAAAATGTATATAGTAACACACCTCCTCCAAGCTTGATTTGGGCAGTGGGTTCTTCCTTCCGTGTGACTGTGTACGATGAAGACAGGACGTTAAAGGGGAAACGCACCACCCAACATGCTACAACCGGGATGTCTTGCTCATTTCTCAAAAGCACCATTGGGCCATGCCAGGGCCACGGACTTCACCAAGTGGTGGGAAACCACTAACCAGCCAACTTCGGATCCTGTTTTCTTCTGCTGAAACAGTGATGCCTTCCAGTTTCCACCCTAACAGAGCCACTGCTGGTCAAGACCCCACTCCATGGCCATATGTATTCCTACGATCTCCTCAGCTCCGTGAAGTGGAGCAGGAGGCTCTGTAGGCCAAGGGCAAATGGATTGGTGGGGGGAGATCAAAACTCTGTGATGCTGATCTGCACTGAGAGGTGGACCCGGGTCCCCAGGCAGCAGAGTCCCAGTGCCCTCCCTCAGCCAGGCCAGTGCGGGACTCGGCTGCCTGGGATGGCCCCTGCTGGGGCAGCGGGTGCTCCAGAAGTCCTGCCCGGAAGCAGCGCATGTGGGGGCGGGGCTCGGGGCAGGAAGGAGGAGCCAGGGCTTGGTTAACTTTGCTTTATGTTGCAGGTCAGGTCAGTGGCTTAGAAAGATGCAGCCTGGTCTCAGGTGTGACTGCAGTCCAGCCCGACCTTTTTGCAGGCTCCGAGCCACCTTCCTAGACAGCCCCTTTATGCCTCTACCTGGAGAGGGCGTGGAAAGTTCTTACATTAAAAGATGGAGACTTTTCTCCATTCTTCTTCCTTTCTGTCCGTTTGCTGCGGACACCCAACGGTAGAAGGCATTGGGTAAAGGTTATACTTTGGTGATTTGTCCGTCTTTTCAGAATCTGAGCTTAATGGGAGCAGTATTCCTGGCCACCCTCCCTCGCCCCGTAGTGTGCAGGTGGCAGGTTGGAGTGTTCAGAGGGAGGATGCAGGCATCATGGTTCTACCCAGCACGGCTTGGCTGGACTTGGGGCATGGAGTCACAGTGGCTGCCTCAGAGGGCGGCGTGTACAGTAGGAGATATATTTATATAATATATATTTTATTAACCTGTTAGACGTCCACAAAGTGTTATAAATCATGTGCCTAAAACTGTCTGCATAGACCATGGCGCCCCTCCCCCCGCCCCTTGGCCACCATCCGTGTGTGCCGGGACCCACACATTCGTCCCCCCTGCGGTGTGTTCAGTACAGAGTGGTCAGTTCACGGGTCAGCTGGTCCACACTGCTCCTGGTCTGACCTGACTGACGTCTGTTTGATACTGTGGTGTTCTTTTTCTTTTATTTCTCCTTGCAACCTTTCCCGGAGGCAGTGGGTTCCAGAAGCCAGCTGTGTGTCGCCCCTGCCTGAGGGAGCCACTGCGCTGCTTGGTTCCTTCGGTCCTGCTCTTAGGTCTTCCTGATGCTTAGCAACTGAGACTCTTCCGTCTCGTAAAACTTGAAACTCTTGAATCTGAGCAACACCCCTACCATCTCCACGGTTGGACCAAATTGAGCTGGCCCACGCCATTTCCCCAGGGGTTCCCATGTGGGTGGTGGAGGTTGCTGAGGCTTGGGATCGAGAAGTGGGGGTGTCCTCTACACGCAGGCCCCCCTGACGTGTCCGGTGTTGTTTACAGGATGAGATTAACGTTCGCCATTTGGAGGGGCTGGTACCATCTCATCTCTGCAGTCTCCCTCCCTATTCATGTAAAACATCTCCATAGTTTAACGCCTCGATGTTTCTGTTCTTTCTGAGCTGAGACGATCTCCTTCGTTGTCTGCAGCAGAGGCGGGAGTTTGAGGGGTTTGATTCTTGAAACTTTTGTCGCCTTTAGAGATGGTGGGGATAGAAGGCATACTCTGCCTCTGCCCACAGTGGCTTGTAAGAAAGCATTCCCCTGGCCTCCTGGAGCAGCCTGAGACTCTGGGCTCTGAGACTCCGGGCGGGTTTCCACGCCCCGTGCCACCTGAGCCTGCAACCAGCTGCATCTATTCTGCACTGCACTTGGTGTCACAAAACAGATACACAGGCACCTCTGGGGTCAGCCTCCTGTCAGTAGTTAGTAAGTCAGCTAGTCTAGAATTAGTCAAGAAGAAGGGACCACGGCCCTAGGGGAGGAGCTGATGAAGACCTTGGCATTTATCTCTTCTGCTGTCCAGCCATGAACAATAACATAAGCAGCAGGTGGGGGGGTTGGCCGAGGCCAAGGCTCCTGGCAGCTGTTGGAAATTACAGTAGCCAGATAACTCTCCTGGCCTCACTAGCTCACTCCAGTGTCTCAGGGGCTCATAACTAGTGTGCTCCACGATATTCCAGAGGCATGGGGGGGCCTCCCGGGCTGGAGACACTGCGTACAGGCGGAAATCAGAAATCTGGGCAACATGTCAAGAACGAGACGCATCCTCCCTGTGCTGGAGCGTCTCCCGCTGAGGGTGGCTCCAGGAGGAGACTGTACCTGGTGCCCTGGCCCTGTACTATTCCTGCTGTCCCGAGAAGCCTGCTAGCAAGGTGCGCCGAGATGGGAGGCCTCCCAGAGGCTCCTGAACTTCTCTGGGGGACAGAGCAGTGCTGCTGGCAGGGGGGGAGAGAGAAACCAGATTGCGAGCCACATGCAGCTCTTTGGCCCCTTGAGTGTGGTGGCTCTTCCACAAAATACCACGGCCTGGGCGAGTCTATTTTGAAGAAGTGGCGTTAGAAGAAGTTTAAGTTTTAAAAATTTGGCTCTCAAAAGAAATTTCAATCATCGTACTGTTGATATTTGGCTCTGTTGCCTAATGAGTTTGCCGACCACTGCCCCAAGCCATCTGGTGAGGGACTGTTTGCATCTGGAGGATGTGACAGAACATTCCTGAGACCCCATTTCTTCCCGTATCCCGAGGTCACATAATAGGGTGGATGTTCTGGCCTCATGGTCAGGCCGTAGCGTCCATTTACAGCTGTGTCCGCTGTGTGCTGGCTTTGCCCGCCTTCTCCCGAGGGAAGAGGCACTCATGAGTGTGACTTCCGGAACTGCCTCCCATCCTCCCCGCCCCCAGGGGTGGTGCTGATTCTACCCCCAGATCCCCGGCAGTGATTCACCAGGGAGGGGAGGGGGCTTTCTGGGCCTCCTGTCTTAGCCGAGAAAAGGCCTTCACGTCCCAGTTCTTCCTCTGCCTCCCATAGGACTTACACTCAGTGAGCAGATGTGGAGAAGGAAGCTAGAACAGGTCCCCCTGGAAGCCAGCCAGCCAGTCTGACACATCCAACCTGAATTCTGGCCATAGAACCAATAGCAGAACATGGCTTTAGACTGCACATGTGTCAAACACAAGGCCCGCGGGCCAAATCCGTCCCGCCAGGCCTTGCAATGTGGCCCGCACCGCGCTGTCATCACTGCACTCCGCTGCGTTTCCATCACAATGACAGTTTATGACTGTTCAGTAAACCATTCGGCCCGCGATTTAGGCTGGATTTTAGATTTTGGCCCCTTCTCTGATTGAGTTCGACACCCCTACTTTAGAGGGATGTTCATTTGTATTTCAGGTTCTTGTAAATTGGGAAAACCTCAAGGATCCCTTTTATATCTCTCACCCTGTGTGCAGCCCCAGAGCAGTTCTGTAGAACGCACACTCCGATGCCCTCGCCTTCCAGGACACCCCTCCCCCCGCCCGGTCTGGGGCTCTGGCCAGAGCAGACGTTTGTCTGTCTGGTTGGCTGCTCCGCTAACTGCACTGCTCTTGTCCTCTCCACTAAGCAGCCAGGAATGACATATCAGGGCAACCAAGTCAGCAGATAAGTCATGACTCTTTGGTGACCGGTTCCCCCAAGCCAGTGGTCAGCAAACCAGCTAAAGAGCCACATGCGGCTCTTTGGCCCCTTGGGTGTGGCTCTTCCACAAAATACCACGGCCTGGGCGAGTCTATTTTGAAGAAGTGGTGTTAGAAGAAGTTTTAAGTTTAAAAAATTTGGCTCTCAAAAGAAATTTCAATCGTTATACTGTTGATATTTGGCTCTGTTGACCACTGCCCCAAGCCATCTAGTGAGGGACTGTTTGTATCTGGAGCACAAAGGTGGGAGGTCTGCTGGGGCTGGTGGTGGCAGGATCCTGACGGTGGTTTCTCCCCTCCTTTCCATCGCGTCGCACAGGTAGGGATGTTGGGGTATGTGCAGTAGAGAACTCTGCCTGGGCAAGGAGAACATTCAGATAGTGCCTGTGTATTCTGTTTCTGCCTTCCCCCCAACGTAGAATTGACACCTGGACCCAGGGCCCCGCAGGCCCTATGGCAGACAAGCTGGGGGCTGAGGCCAGACTGCAGTGCCCTGGACGGAGTGGCTCCTCCCAACAGCGCTCCCAGGTCAGCCCGAGCAGGAAAACAGACTGCAGCACATGCTGGATGAGATCGTAGGCCTTTAACTTTTTTTTAAGAAAGAAAGAAAGAAAGGAAAGGAAAATGAACAAGCCTCTTTTGTAAATGGCTTTCCTTTCTATGTATAAAATCCCCGCAGTTCCTTGTTTTTACATGTTCTTGCTGTGTAATTTTGAGATGTTACTGAGATTCTGAACATAATGTGCATTTTTTTTTTTCCTGTACAGATGAAATGGGAGAATTTAATAAAGAGTTTGCAGGTTTTTACTTGTTAAATCTTCTCTGTGGTGACTGGGCAGACGCTCCAACCGGCAGCTCCGCGTGTAGAAGCCTGTGGAGCCATGAGCGCCAACTGGGAACTTGTCACTGATGCCCACAGACCTTACTGTTGGGCTTTGGTATTCGTGGTTGAGTCAAGCAGAGTGAGACCATGGGATGTTTAGAGGAGAGACGGCAGTCAGATCTGGGTTTTTCTGACTCTCAGGCTGATGTGTTCAGAGTTATTCATCCTGACGTGTTTAAGCCATAGCCTGAGGCACCTTCCTGGGCAGGGCACCTGCCTGGACCCTCTCCTTACAGACACGGCACACGGATGCTGCCTGGTCTAGTGGCCGCCTCCCGGTGAGGTCCGGAGCTGGGCCGCACTTGTTTCCTGTGCCCTCCCAGTTCTGGGTGAGTGACCTCTGTGTCCTCCTTGTCGGGCCTTTTCTTTGACCTCTTCATTCAGCAAAGCTGATTTGCCTCTGAGTGCTTTAAAAGGAATAGCTTAATGAATTTGCATGGTAGCAAAGATTTACCTCGTCCCCTTGTCACGGAATGCTGAGGCTGGAGGCACCTGAAGAGGCAGAGAGAATATTGACCACTCGAAATTACAGTCATTTATGAATCATTTACTCTCAGCCCCGACAAGTGTAAGGGCTTCCTGGAGAACCACTTGGCAATGCCTGTGAAAGTTGTAATTCATCCCACCCTCCGATCTAGCAGTTCTATTTTCACAAATTTAACCCATAAAAATAATTGAACTCACGTATATTGGCATGCCTATGAGGGTATTGCAATAATCTTTATAGTAACGAGAAACTTAACAACTATAAATAGAGCAGAGGTTAAATTTTAAAGTGAGACACCATGTCATGCAATACTATGCAGCCCCCAAAAATGAAAGTGTAGGCCTTCCATTTCCGGGTAGAATGGAGCATTTTGTAACTGAAAGATTCTCCCAGTGAGGATAACTAGAAAAGCTAGTGAAACTGGTTGTTTTTATGGTTTAAGGGAGTTGCAGAAGCAACAGTAACCCATGGAAGTGAAGATTGTAGAGAGGCTGGTGCAGCTACTGTGGAAAACAGTATGGAGTTTCCTTTAAAAATTAAATATGGAACTGCTATTTGACCCAGTGGTCCTACTTCTAGGAATATATCATAAGAAACCCGAAACATCAGAAAGGATATATGCATCCCTATGTTCATAGCAGCACAGTTTACAATAGCTAAGATCTGGAAACAGCCTACGTGTCCATCAGCAGATGAGTGGATAAAAGAACAAACTGGTACATTTACACAATGGAATACTACTTGACAATAAAAACAAAAGGCTCTGACCATTTGCCACAGGATGGATGGACCTGGAGAGTATTATGCTGAGTGAAATAAGTCAATCAGAGAAAGGTATCACATGGTTTCACTTATATGTGGGATCTAATGAACCAAATAAACTGAAGATCAAAAATAGACCCGGAAACATAGAAGCAAGAACAAGCTGTTAAATGCCAGAGGGAAGGCTAGGGAGGATGGGTGGGAAGAGATCAACCAATGAACGTGTGTGTGTGTGTGTGTGTGTGTGTGTGTGTGTGTGTATCCATCCATCCATCCCCTGGGGCCACACAATGGGGTGGTGAGGGCCTGGGGGGTGGGGTGAACGGGAGTGAGCTAGGAGAGGTTAACGTGGGGAAAAGGAGGACTTATGTAATACTTTCAACAATAAAGATTAAAACAAAACAAAAAAGATTGCAGAGGGGAGAACCATGGAAAGGCAAGTTGACAATCTGCAGCCACTTGCGTTTGCCAATTCTGGCAGGAGGCCAAGGATCCAGGTTTTCCCCAGGCATAAGACTTCAGGTGGAACAAGAGAAATTAACCGAGTTCTTTAAAGACTTGAAGCCTCTGGGACCTTAAAAACAGGTTCAGGTCTCCCTCCATTCACTGAAGTCTGAAATATTACGAGAGGGGACCCTAAAAGCCTAAACCCACACTTCCGTAAAGCTGGCCAGGATTCTGCAGAATCGGTGCCAAGAAGATAAAGATCAGAATTCAAGACGGCACCAGGATTTCAGTTGGAAGCCCTAAAGAACTAAACTCTAGGAACCATTTGACAACCACCATAGTAATCACTGCTCAGGAGAAAAGCATCAATAGTCGATAAAAATTTGGTAAACGTTTTGGTGTGTGTGTGTGTGTTTGTGATGAGCACCTCCCCAAAATTAATTATATATATATATTGGGACAAATAGTTATTATGTGCCTCATATAGAATACATTAAAGAAACAACATCCCTTTTGTGGTAATCATGTCAAAAATGCACAGCCTGAGCTGAAACCGGTGTGGCTCAGTGGGTAGAGCGTCAGCCTGTGGACTGAAGGGTCCCAGGTTCGATTCTGGTCAGGGCCATGTACCTTGGTTGCAGGCACATCCCCAGTAGGGGGTGTGCAAGAGGCAGCTGATCGATGATTCTCTCTCATCGATCTTTCTAATTCTTTATCCCTCTCCCTTTCTCTCTGTAAAAAAATCAATAAAATATATATATTTTTTAAAAATGCACAGCCTGAATCTAATCATGAGAAAACATCAGACAACCCAAACTGGGGACATTCTATAAAATAACTGGCCTGCATTCCATCATGAAAGGTAAAGACTGCGGAACTGTTCCAGATGAAAGGAAACAGACGTGATCACTAAATGCAGTGTGTGTGCATGGACTGGATCCTGGACCAGAAATTTTTTAAAAATCTTGTTCTAAAGAATATTGGTGGGAGAATTGTTGAAATTTGAATAAGGTTTGTAGGTTAAATATTTTATGGTTCATTTCCTGATTTTGATCATTGTACTCCACATCCTCGCCAGCACTTGTCATTTGTTGATGACAGCCATTCTGACAGGTGTGAGACGGTACCTCGTGGTAGTTTTAATTTGCATCTCTCGGATTAGTAGTGACTTTGAGCATGTTTTCATATGTCTCTTGATCTTCTTTATGTCCTCTTTCAAAAAAAAGTATCCA
Source organism: Pipistrellus kuhlii (assembly GCF_014108245.1). NCBI lineage: Eukaryota > Metazoa > Chordata > Mammalia > Chiroptera > Vespertilionidae > Pipistrellus > Pipistrellus kuhlii. Next base: position 16,128,027 of record NW_023425482.1, read on the forward strand.
TTTAGGTACATTGCCCATTTTTTGATTAGGTTGTTTATCTTCCTTTTGTTAAGTTGTATGAGTTCCCTGTAAATGTTGGAGATTAAACCCTTATCAGAGATAACATGGACAACTATATTCTCCCACACAGTGGGCTTTGTTGTTTTGTTGGTGGTTTCTTTTGCTGTGTAGAAGCTTTTTATTTTGATGTAGTCCCAAATGTTTATTTTCTCTTTAGTTTCTATTGCCCTAGGAGCTGTATCAGTGAAGATATTGCTTCGGCATATGTCTGAGATTTTGCTATCTGTGGATTCCTCTAATATTTTTATAGTTTCCCATCTTACATGTTACTCCTTTATCCATTTTGAATTTATTTTTCTGTATGGTGTAAGTTGGTGGTCTAGTTTCATTTTTTTGCACGAATCTGTCCAATTTTCCCAACACCATTTATTGAAGAGATAGTCTTAAATCCATTTTATGTTCTTGCCTCCTCTGTAAAATGTTAGTTGAGCATAGTGGTTTGGGTTTGTTTCTGGGTTCTCTATTCTAGTCCATTGGTCTATATGTCTGTTCTTGTGCCAGTACCAGGCTGTTCTGAGAACAGTGGCATTGTAATACAGCTTGATATCTAGTATTGAGATCCCTCCTACTTTGTTCTTCTTTCTCATGATTGCTGCAGCTGTTCAGGGTCTTTTTTTTTTCATTCCAGATGAAATTTTGGAGAGTTTATTCTAGGTCTGTGAAATATGCCGCTGGTATTTTAATGGGGAGTGCATTGAATCTATAGGTTGCTTTGGGTAGTATGGACATTTTAATTATGTAGATTCTACCAATCCATGAACACTGTATGTTCTTCCATCTATTTGTCTTCCTCTATCTCTTTTTTCAGTGTCCTGTAGTTTTCTGAGTACAGGTCTTTTTACCTCCTTAGCTAAGTTTATTCCTAGGTATCTTAACTTTTTTTGGTGCAATGGTAAATGGGATTGTTTCTTTAATCTCTTTTTCTGTAAGTTCACTAGGTTTTCAAATTCTCTTTTACACTCAGTAACACAAGTTTTTTTGTTTGTTTTTTTATATATATATATTTTTACTGATTTCAGAGAGGAAGGGAGTAGAGAGAAATAGAAACATCAACGATGAGAGAGAATCACTGATTGACTGCGACTACTGGGGACTGAGCCTGCAACTCAGGCATGTGCCCTTGACCTTAATCGAGCCTGCGACCCTTCAATCTGCAGGCCAGTGCTCTCTCCACTGAGCCAAACCGGCTAGGGCAACCCAAGTTTTATATGTTATGTCTATATTTTGTGATGGCAAACATACACAGATGAGGAATATTTCACGGACATGGTAAGGGTAATTAAAGTGTCTGTTTATTCATTTAGAAGAAGCCTAGTAATATGAAAAGAAAACCTTCATTGAAATCCAGCTTGATAATACCATGTTCATGGGGGCAGAAAGGCTCGGTCACCCTGTGGGCCTGTGACCGGGCCCTTGAGAAAAGATCCCATTTACCTAAGTTCCTCAAATGGCTTCAGGGCCACACAGGACCACATGCTAGCGCTGCACAACAAAGGGACAGAGAGGGCTGGACAGAACGGCACGTTTACAGATGCGGACAGTGAGCTGTGGCACTTTACAGTCATTACAGAGGCGCTTTGACACATGGAGAGAGTGGACCGGAGAGGAGGGTGTGAGCTGTGCTGCTGAAGAACCCCTCACTGAGACGGGCTGGGCAGCCTCTCCCCACACCCGCCCGTTCTGGGAAAGGGGGAGTGAGCGGGCGATGGAACCTCAGCCTGAAATGGCGTTACCTTTGCCGCCCCCCGCCGTGGGACACTCTGGAGCACATGTGTCAAACACAAGGCCCGCGGGCCAAATCCGTCCCGCCAGGCCTTGCAATGTGGCCCGCACCGCGCTGTCATCACTGCACTCCGCTGCGTTTCCATCACAATGACAGTTTATGACTGTTCAGTAAACCATTCGGCCCGCGATTTAGGCTGGATTTTAGATTTTGGCCCCTTCTCTGATTGAGTTCGACACCCCTACGGCGTGTAAGGCACGAGAACTGGCGGGAGGAAAGATGTGCTCCAAGCCCCAGTTCTTGGTGTGCAAGGGGATTCCTGGCTGAGAGCTTGCGAAACAGGTGCTAAAGATATCCCTCCACTGCTTGTAATTTCTGTCCTTGAGAGACAGACAAGAGCAGGCAGAAAAGGACTGCAATGGATAAAAATAGCTGCGTCTAAATATCATGGGGAAAATGGCCCATGAGAAATGTGTAATTCTGCTCTGGGAAGTCAAGAATCTCGCAAGGAATAATTCTGACATTTTATGGAAAAAGAAAAGCCTATAACACTCATCTTCTTGAAAAAAATAGAACGCAGTGCTTATGAGAACCTACAAAATACAAGTCAACACTGACAATGAAAGGAGCTTTCAGCCTTAGCACTTTAAATATATTTTACTGATTTCGGGAAGGAGAGAGAAGCATCCATGATGAGAGCCAATCATGGATCCGCTGCCTCCTGCAGGCCCCCCACTGGGGAGCAAGCTACAACTCCGGCATGTGCCCTGACTTGGAATCGAACCCTGGACCCTTCAGTTTGCAGGCCGACGCTCTACCCACTGAGCCACACCAGCTGGGCTCGAACTTAACATTTTAAAGCGGAGGCCCAAAAGGTGACAGGTGAGGAAGCCGTCAGAAATCTATACAGCTTGTTCACAACCTCCTGCGTGCAAACAGAATGTAATGAGCACAGGGAATATCACTTCATTTCACCCACCATTTCCTACAGCCAGGTTTCCCCCAGATTCCTATGCATGGAAACGGCTGGGCCAGATGGCTGATTCATCAAGAAAACTCGTGAAGTTCTTGTTTACTGAAGCTGCCACAGCTGGGCATCGGGAAAGAGTATTCCCCAAGAACATACTTCAGATTTGTAAGCTTAGCACCTCTTCTTTTTTTGGGGGGGACAGGTAGGTGACCCCAAGCTTTAAGTCTTTAGCTAAAGTGTATATAAAGTATGCAGGTTGTGGGCTGGCATGGTGACCCAGGGGTCCCTGGGACTTTACTGACACTCCGTAAATGCAGAAGAACCAATCAAAGCATAATATGCTAAGGTTGCTCAACCATTCACCATGACGTGCACTCACCACCAGGGGGCAGATGCTCCCACCGGTAGGTTAGCTTGCTGCTGGGGATCGGCAGATTGAGACTGAGTTAGCGGGGCTGGACATGCCCTGGAGCCCTCCTGCAGTCCCTCCCCTGCCCCAACATGCACTGGTGAGGTCCTTCAACCTGGCCTGTGCCCTCTTGCAATCCAAGACCCCTTGGGGGTTGTTGGAGAGCCAGTTTCAGCCTGATCCCACAGGCCACTTCCCTTTGGAGGGTGCCAGAAGCAGGGCTCGTGGCTGGCAAGCCTCTCCCATTGGGTGAGAGCCTGCGGCAGTCACAGTGGGATGGGGATAAGCAGGGATGGCAGGTAAGAGCTGCAGGACACCCAGAGAGACCCACCGTGCACAAATTTGTGCACTGGGCCTCTGGTAAAAACATAATATGCTAAGTGTCCAACTGATTGGTCCACTGCTGGACCAGTCACCATGACATGCATTGACAAGGGAGCAGACACTCCCATCTGTAGGTTAGCTTGCTGCTGGGGTCTGACAGATCCCCGACTGGGTGTTCTATAAAGGAAAGAGCGGCCTCTGGTAGTTCTATAAAGGGAAGAAATAGGGCCCCGAGATTGTAGGAGCAGTAGGTGACCAGAAGATCCTGTGGTGATCGATCCCTTTTCCTCTGGCCAGACAAGCTAGAAGGGTGCAGCCTGGAACTCAGGGTCCTCTAATCCTGCCTTGGAGGGAGTCAGGACAGCCAACCAGATTTCCCATCAGCTCAGCTAGAGCCTCGCCCTGGAAGACCCCAAAGCCTTCTCCCTCTCCCCCCCCAAAAAAAGGCGACTGTAAAACCAAGAAGCCTTTATTTATAACGCCTTGGATTAGGGTGCTTTTGGGTTCCAGACCCCACGAGGGGCCAGACCTGTGAGCACCCTCGAGGGAAGAGAGAACCCGCCTCCCCACACCCCAGTGGGGCTGCCGCCATCTCGGACGTCCCCGTGGCACTTGCAGAAACTAACAGCGTCTGAGGCCGCGGTTCCAGAGCGGCCTTGAGAGGAGACGCCTCCAAAATGGCCTTCAGCTTGGCGGAGGCCCCAACGAGTCCCACGTGCGGAGGCGGGACCGCGCGGTGACGTCACAGCGCGCGTGCGCGTGGGCGGTCACGTGCGGCGTTCCCTTGCTCGGGGCCGTAAAGCGCGGAAGGTCGTAAAGCCCGCTTCCTGGGAACCTTCACGCCCTCCGCCCCACCCCCTCCCGTTCCCGGCCCCGGACCCCAGGACCCCGGGACCCCGGAACCCCAGGACCCTGGACCTCGGATCCCAGGACCCGGTCACTGTGGAGGCTGCTGCCGGCCTCTCGCCGGGAGCTGCTGCTGCGGAGCCCGTGGGGCCCGTGAGGTGAGGAGACGGCGGCGGGCGCTCTGACGTCCCCGTCCGCGCGGCCTTAGCGCCCCGGGGCCCCGGCGCCCCGCTTTCCGCTTCGGTGTGTCTCCGGGGTGCTCCTCGCGGCCCCTTGTTTCCCGTCGGTTCTGCCCGGTTCTCCCGGGAAGGCGCGTCCTGGCGCCAGGGCTCCGCGGGCCCGGGGAGAGCGGTCCGCCGGGTCCCGCTCGGTCTCGGCGGCGGCGCTCGGGGCGGCGGAGGTCGTCCCGGCCTCGGGGACCCGCCGGCGGCCGCCGCGCTCCCGCTCCCGGGCGTTCGGGGTGACCTCGCCGCTGGCTCCCGCCTTGGGCTCGCCCAGCCCCGCGGCGCAGACGAGGCGGGTCCGCCGCTCGCCCCTCCGCAGGCGGCGGCGTTTTCCCGCGGAGAGTGCGGTCCCCGGGCTCTGCTCGCCGGTGGGACTGCGGAGCCTGCGGCGCGTCGGCTGGGGGCGCCCGGGCCGGGCCGGTCTCCGCTGGTCCCCGCGGGTCTGTGTGGATGGCGCGCAGATTTGGTTCAGGAATCTCGAAGCCCATTTCGCCCAGGCCTGGAGCCTGACGCTGGAGGATGCAGGTGGGGCTGGGAGGTGGGGGGCGTCGGCCCAAGGGGCATCCTTTTCCGGTGCAAGGGATTTATGGTCCTTTCTTAAACTTGCCTGATCACCTGGCACAGTTGTTTGAAAAACACAGCGCCCTGAACCAGGAGGACCAGACCCTCCAGAGAGGGAGCCCGGGAGGGAGTTTGTGCGCGCGTGTGTTTGTGTGTGAAGAAGTGTCCCAGGCAGCTCTTATGCGGAGGCAGGTGTGGAAATGCTCTCTTTATCTGTGGTCCCATCTTCCTTGGGGCCCGCAGCCCATGAGTACACTAGGCTGCATCCAGAGGAACAGCTCGGGGAGTTAGAGCAGATCTGAACCGGCCCACTATTGAAGTTGTTTAGCAGAAATTAGTCCTCTCAGCACAGAATGTTGTAAGTCAGTTTATATTTTTTAGTGTGATTTATTTTAAAGGCGATTATATGTTTTATTTACCTTCACTTCTCTACTGGCCTTACCTCCTTTGCTATCAAGCTTTGCTACCAAACCTACTAGAATAGACTCTGGTACCTTCCTTTCCTCACACCTGTATCCACTTTATGCTTTTAAAATATACTTTATTGATTTTTACAGAGAGGAAGAGAGAGGGATAGAGAGTTACAATAGAAACATCGATGAGAGAGAGTCATCGATCAGCTGCCTCTTGCACACCCCCCACTGGGGATGTGCCCGCAACCACGGTACATGCCCTAGACCGGAATCAGACCTGGAACCTTTCAGTCCGCAGGCCGACGCCCGCTCTATCCATTGAGCCAAACCGGTTTCGGCAGTTGTATCCACTTTAAACAAATTTTTATTTTCATTTCATTACTGACTTGTTTTTGTAATTTTTTTGGTTTTTAAACATATTTTTATTTATTTCAGACAGGAGGGGAGAGGGAGAGAGAGATAGAAACAGCAGTGATGACAGAATCATTGATGGGCTGCCCCTTGTATGCCCCACACTGGGGATCAAGTAGGCAACCTAGGCATGTACCCTGAATGGGAATCGAATCCTGACCTCCTGGTTCATTCAACCACTGAGCCACACTGGCCGGGCACTGACTTGTTTTTTAACTGATTATAAGTTTTTAAACATTTTTTTACATAAAATATTATATTAGTTTCAGATTAGACATGTAACTAAGTGATTACCCCAATAAGTCTAGTACCATGTGATACCATAAATAATTATTACAATATTATTGACTGTATTCCCTGTGCTATACTTTACTTTCCTGTGACTATTTTTATTATTGACAATTTGTACTTAATCACTTATCACTTTTCCTTTTTAAAAAATATTTTTTTATTGATTTCAGAGAGGAAGGGACAGGGGGAGAAAGATCAATGATGAGAGGAAATCATTGATTGGCGGCCCCACACTGGGAGCCGGCAACCCAGGCATGCACCCTTGACTGTAATTGAACCTGGACTCAGTGGACAGGCCAATGCTCTATCCATTGAACCAAACCAGCCAGGGCAATCACTTTCCCTTTTTATCCATCCTCCTCTCCCCTCCCCCAACCTTTCTGCCATCTGGCAACTATCAATTTGTATCTATGAGTTTGTTTCTGTTTTACTTTTATTTTTATTTTTTTGTTGTTTTATTTTTATTTATTATTTATTTATTTATTAATATATATATATATATATACATATATATATATATATATTTTATTGATTTTTGTGCAGAGTGGAAGGGAGAGAGATAGAGAGTTTAAAACATCAATGAGAGAGAGTCATTGATCAGCTGCCTCTTGAACACCCCCTACTGGGGATATGCCCGCAACCAAGGTACATGCCCTTGACCGGGATCGAACCCTGGGCCCCTCAGTCCCCAAGGCGACACTCTATCCATTGAGCCAAACCGGTCCCGGCTGTTTCTGTTTTATTTTTTTAGATTCCACATATAAGTGAAATTATATGATATTTGATTTCTGTCTAACTTATTAGCATAATGTCCTCTAGGTCCATTCATGTTGTTGCAATGACAAGATTTCTTTTCTTTTTCTTTTTTTTTATGGTTGAGTAACTGTATACGTGTACCACAGCTTTTTAAATCCATTCACTTATCGATGCTTCCATATCTTGGCCTTTGTAAATAATGCTGCAATGAACATGGAGTGGGGACATATAGCTTTTCAAATTAGTACTTTGGATTTCTTTGTATAAATACCCAGAAGTGGAATTGTTGGGTAATGTGGTAATTCTATTTTAAAAAATTTGAGGACCTTCTCTACAGTGGCTGCACCAAGTTACAAGCTCACCAAGATCCTGGCCAAAACTTGTTTTGTTTGTTGTCTTATTGATTATTGCCTTTCTTACGTGTGAAGTGTTACCTAATTGCGGTTTTGGTTTGCATTTCCCTGATGATTAGTGATGTTGAGCATCTTTCCATAAGCCTGTTGGCCAGCTAGCTGTATGTCCTCTTTGTAGGAATGTCTGTTGAGGTCCCCTGCCCATTTTTAAATCAGATTGTTTGTTTTGTGCTTTTTGGTGTTAAGTTGCATAAGTCCCTTATGTATTTTGAATGTAGCATAGACAGATATCTTCTCTTAATCAGTAGGGTGTCTATTCATTTTGTTGATGGTTTCTTTTGCTGTGCTAAAACATTTTAATTTGCAGAAGTTCCATTTGTTTATTTTTTCTTTTATTTCCCTTGCCTGAGGAGACATATTTTAAAACATACTATTAAGCCCTGGCCGGTTTGGCTCAGGTGGATAAGAGTGTCGGCCTGTGGACTGAAGGGTCCCCGGTTTGACTCCGGTCAAGGGCACATGCTTGGGTTGCAGACTCAAACCCTAGGGTGGAGTGTGCAGGAGGCAGTTGATAGGTGATTCTCATTGATGTTTCTCTCTCTCTTTCCCTTTTCCTTCCTCTCTGAAATCAATAAAAACATTTTAAAAAATAAATCTATTTGTTGAAAGTATTACATATGTCTCCTTCCCCCCTCCCCCATTGGCCCCTTTTAGCCCTCCCTTATCCCCCACTCCAGGCCTTCACCACCCTGTTGTCTGTGTCCATGGGTTATGCATATATGCATACAAGTTCTTTGGTTGATCTCTTCCCACCCACCCACCTTCACCTTACCTCTGAGATTCCATAATCTGTTCCATGCTTCTATGTCTCTGGATCTATTTTGTTCATTACATTCCACATATGAGTGAGATCATGTGATACTTGTCTTTCTCTGACGGACTTATTTAGCTTAGCAAAAAAATACTCCAGGTCCCAATCTGTTTCAAAGGGTAGGAGATCTTTATTTTTTACTTCTGCATAGTATTTCATGGTATCAATGTAATACTGCTTTTTGATTCACTGATCTACTGATGGGCACTTGGGCTGTTTCCAGACCTTAGCTATTGTAAATTGTGCTTCTATGAACATGGGGGTGCATACATTCTTTCTGATTGGTGGTGTGGGTTTCTTAGAATATATTCCTAGAAGTGGAATTACTGGTCAAGTGGCAGTTCTATATTTAATTTTTGAGGAAACTTCATACTGTTTTCCATAATGGCTGCACCAGTCTGTATTCCCACCTGCAGTGTGTTAAGGTTCCCTTTTCTCCAAATCCTCGCCAGCAGTTGTCATTTGTTGATGATAGCTATTCTGACAGGTGTGAGGTGATACCTCTTTGTCATTTTAATTTGCATCTTCTGACAATCAGTGACTTTGAGCACTTTCCATACGTGTCTTGGCCATCTTTATGTTCACTTTGGAGAAGTGTCTATGTGGGTACTTTGTTTTAAAAAATTGAATTGTTTATCTTTTGTTATGAGTTCCTTGTATACTTTGGATATTAACCCTTTATCAGGTGTGTCATTGCCAAATATGTTATTTTTTACAGTGGCTCCCTTTTCATTTTGTTGATGGTTTCATTCACTGTGCAGAAGCTTTTATGATGTAGTGCCTTTTGTTTATTTTCCCTGTAGTTCCTTTGGCCTAGATGTGTTCATAAATATATTGTTTCATGAGGTGCCCAAGATTTTGCTGCCTATAGTTTCTTCTAGGATTTTTATGGTTTCCTGAATTACATTTAATACTTTTATCCATTTTGGGTTTATTCTTGTATATGGTGTAAGTTGGTGGTCTAGTTTAATTTTTGCATGTATCTGTCCAATTTTCCCAACACCATTTATGGAAGAGATGTCTATGCTCCATTGTATATTCTTGCCTCCTTTGTCAAATATTAATTGAGCAAAGTGGCCTGAGTCGATTTACTGGGTTCTCTGTCCTGGTCCATTGATCTATATGCGTGTTCTTGCGGCAGTACCAGGCAGTTTTGAGAACAGTTGCTTTGTAGTAAACTTGATATCTGGTATTGTGATCCTCCAACTTTGTTGTTCTTTCTCAAGATTGCTGTGGCTATTCAGAGTCCTTTTTGGTTCCATATAAATTTTTGGAGTATTTGCTCTAGATCTGTAAAATATGTCATTGGCTTTTCATTTTTAAAATACATTTTTATTGATTTCAGAGAGGAAAGGAGAAGGGGAGAGAGAAATAGAAGCATTGCCGATGAGAGAGAATCATTGATCAGCTGCCTCCTGCATGCCCCACAGTGGGGATCGAGTCCACAACTCAGGCATGTGTGCCCTTGACCAGAACTGAACTAAGGACCCTTTAGTCCACAGGCCAACACTCTGTCCATTGAGCCAAACTAGCTAGGACTGTCATTGGTATTTTAATAGGGATTGTATTGAATCTGTAGATTGCTTTGGATAGTATGGACATTTTAATGATGTTAATTCTACCAATCCATGAGCACAGTATATTCTTCCATCTGTTTATGTCTTCCTCTATCTTTTTTTTTTTCTTCCCAACATGTTATAGTTTTTTGAGTATGTTTTTTACCTACTTGGTTAGATTTATTCCCATGTACCTTAATTTTTTGTTGCAATGGTAAATAGGATTGTTTAGTTTCTCTTTTAGAGAATTAATTATTGGTGTATAAAAATGCCATAAATTTCTGGGTGCTAATTTTGTATCCTGCTATATTGCTATATTCATTTATTACACTTAGTGTTTTTGGTTTTCTGTGTACAGTGTCATGCCATCTGTGAATAATGAGAGTTTTACTTCATACATTATAATTTGGATGCCTTTTATTCCTTCTTTTTGTCTGATCACTGTCGGTGGGACTTCCAGTACTGTGTTGAGAAAGGGGTGAAAGCAGGCATCCCTTTCTTGTTCCTGTTCTTAGGGACAATGGTTTTAATTTTTGTCCATTGAGTATGATGCTGGCTGTAGGTGTGTCATATGTGGCCTTCATTATGTCGAAATATGATCCCTCTATTCCCACTTTGCTGAGAGTTTTTATAAAGATTGGGTGTTGGGTTTTGTTGAATGCTTTTTCTGTGTCTATTGATATGACCATGTGATTTTTGTCTTTCAGTTTGTTTATGTGATATATCATGTTTATTGATTTGGGAATATTGTACAAGCTTTGCATCCCTGAAATAATTCCCTCTTGTGGTTTTATTATGTGTATGATATTTTTAATATATTGCTGGGTCTCATTTGCTAATATTTTGTTGAGGATTTTAGCATCTATGTTCATCAAGGATATTGGCCTGTAGTTCTTTTTCTTTGTAGTGTCTTTATCTGGTTTTAGAATTAGGATAATGCTGGCCTCATAGAAAGAATTTGGAAGGGTTCCTTCCTCTTGGATTTTTTGGAAGAGTTTGAAGAGGATAGGTGTTAGTTGTGATATATTCTTAACAGCTCCCATCTTAAAAAACAAAACAAAACAAACAAAAAAACAACCCAGCTAGGCCCTGGCTGGTATGGCTCAATGGATAGAGCATCAGCCTGTGTACTGAGGGTTCAATTCTGGTCAAGGGCACATGTCCAGGTTACTGGCTCCATCCCCAGTGGGGGGTGCGCAGGAAGCAGCCAATCAATGATTTTCTCTCATCGTTGATGTTTCTGCCTCTCCTTCACCCTTCCTCTCTGAAACAATAAAAATATATTTTAAAAACTAAAACAATAAAAACCCAGCTAGCCCAGCTAGTGTGGCTCAGTGGATGAGCATCCACCTGTGAGCCAGGAAGTCCCTGTCAGAGCACCTGCCTGGGTTGTGGGCTCAATCCCCAGTGTGGGGCGTGCCAGGGATGCTCATCATCAATGGTGCTAGGCCACAGACGTGCCCATGATTCCCTGGTAAAACATCACGTCTGTCAGCAGTGGGAGGTGTGCGCTCACTCAGTCAGAAACATCACATAAAACATCACGCCTTCCTTCCTCTCTGAAATCAAAAAATATATATTTTAACAAACAAGTAAAAAACCAGCAGCAGTCTGGCCAGTGTGATTCAGTTGCTTGGGTGGCATCCCATGCACTGTGGTGGGGGGAGGCAGAGGTGTGCAAGCAGCAGCTGATTAGTGTTACATTCTCACATCCATGTTTCTCGCTTTTCCCTTCCTCTCTCCATAAAAATCAGTAAACTGTTCTTTAAAGAACAAAGCAAACAACCAGCTAACCTTGCTGTACCCCACGTTCTTCCCACGTTTCTGCCCTGCTTTTCTGCTCCCCATAAGAGCTTTTCATTTAAGTAATTAGTTTTGAAAGAGTTTTAGATTTACAGAACAATTGAGAAGACGGGAGGGAGTTCCCATACTTACCCCCAGTTTCACTTGTTATTAACATATTAATGTTATCGTCTCACTAATGAACCAACATCAACATGTTGTTATTGATTATAGTTCATAGTGATTTTGTATGTATTTTTAAAAATATATCTTTATTGATCTTAGAGAGGAAGGAAGAGGGAGAGAGTTAGAAACATCAGTGATGAGAGAGAATCATTGATTGGCTGCCTCTTTCACGCCCCACACTGGAGATCAAGCACTCAACCAGGGCATGTGACCTGACTGGGAATTGAACCATGATCTTTTGGTTCACAGGTCGATGCTCAACCACTGAGCCACGTCATAGATTTTTTTGAAATTCTTCATTTTACTAGTAGTGTTCTTATCTGTTTCAGGCTTTTCCCTATAACAAATTGGACATTTAAAGGAATTTATTATTTATTTCTTAAAAGGCAATAGATTCACATGAGTCAGAATAGAAAATTCTAGAAGTGTCCAGGGAAAGTTTCTCATCTCTGACCTCTGTCCTCAGGTTTCCCTTGCTGGAGGCAAGTTAAGTTCCTGGTGTATCAATCCAGATGCGCTCTCCACATAGAAACAGATGTGTTTTCGTCAATATGTACTGGAGTGCTTGGGTGTTCATTTATTTATTCCCTGTTTTATACAAGCAACAGTATGCCTTACTGTTCCTTATCTTGCTTTTATCAATAGGATTATTCCACATTGTAGCATATAAACTTTCTCATTCTGTTTGTTCTTTGTTGTTAACCTTCACCTTGAGGGTATTTTTCCATTGATTTTTAGTGAGAGTGAAAGAGAGGGAAAGACAGAGAGAAACATCTATGTGAGAGAGATACATCAATGTTTGCCTCCTGCACCAGGGCCCCAGGTCAGGGAGGAGCCTGCAACCAAGGTACCTGCTGTTGATTCGAACCCTTTGGTCTGCAGGCCAACTCTTATGCACTGAGCCAAACCAGCTAGGGCTCTCATTTATTTTATTTTTTTATGGCTGTATAGTATCCCGCCATGTAGGTGAACTCCAAAATGTGAAATCAGTGTCATGTCTGTGGGCATGTAGGTGTTTCCATCTTTTGCTATGATAGACCGGTGCTGTAGTTGGGACTTGAACGGGCTGATGCACAGGTATGAGTCCACCTAACGGCCTTTGGGATCCTCCCTGCAGGCTGGCCGCTGGCTCCACGAGGTTCTGTGCGGGCATCATAAGCACTGCCAGGCACTTGAGCATCGAGCAGAAGATGGCAGACTATTCAAACAGACTGTACCAGCAGTTAGAGCAAGAAACGGGGATCCAAACAGGTAAGCAGGGGCTCTGCCGTTTCCTGGGCACTGTGTGCGGTCCCACAAGAGTTGGCCTGGTGAGTGGTAATTCAGACCCGGGTTGTAGTTTGGGCTCTGCCACTAGTCAGAGTATTACCTTGCTTTTGAGTTTGCTTTTGAGCTGTCTTTGTTTCTCTATTTTTTTATTATTAAAAAAAAAAATAAAAAATAAAAAAAAATATATATATATATATATATATATATATAAATTTATATATATGTTCTTGTTGATTTCAGAGAGGAAATGTAAGGGAGAAAAAGAGGGAGAGAGACATAAAAACATCAATGATGAGAGAGAATCATCGATGGGCTGCCTCCTACATGCCCCCTACCAAGAATTGAGCCCACAACCAGGGCTTGTGCCCAGACCAAGAATTGAACCTTGACCTCTTGGTTCATGGTTAACTGATCAACCACTGAGCCTTAATGGCCAGGTTTGTTTTCCTATTTTAAAAATGAGACTCAATCATCATTCCAGATCCTTTTCAGATGCTATAATTCTTGTGATAGTAAGGTTTTCCCAGGCCATTTCCTATGTATTTCACTGGTTGAAGGATAATAAGTGCAAAATTGGCTCCTTGAGGAGGAGGAGGAGAAAGAATTTAAATAGGTGCTCGGAAGTTAAGTCAGAGTTTGACCCATTGAAGTACACCAGTCACTAGTAAGGGCGTTCCTGACTCGACAGCTTTCTCACGTCTCTCCTTACCTGTGTAATTGGGGGGAAGGACACAGGGGTTGTAAGCCAGCCAGCACTGGAGTGAAGGAACTGTCCCAGAAAGAGGAAGACCCATCTACACGCTGGTCCCTTGATCAAAGGCAGAGAAAAAGGCCATCAGTTTGCTGTAAGGGGACGGGTTAGTGGAAGCCCAGCCTGGAGCCTGCTCTGGTGGCTGATGAGACTGTGGTGAGTACACTACACATCCTGAGTGGGTAGCCAGGCCCAGTGATGAAATTCCAGACACTTGCATTTGTCAGGGTCGCTCTTTTGAAGACATCGCACAAAATGAATCGGAGCTCATTGGAGACTAATCCTGACAGAGGGTGGTAGCTATGTCTTTTGCCAGCTGCAGTGGCTCTGCCATGTGCTCAGTAGCGGACTATTCAACAATAGTCTAAGCACCGTGTGGTTTACCTCGCCAGCCCTTTAGAAATCATGTGACCGCTGACATTTTCATTAGGGAAAGGCAGGTTTGAAATTTTGATCACAAGTAAGGGTTTATCACATTTCCAATTTCTATAGTTCATACTGTCATGGAGTAAACTGTAGAGGAAGACTGGTTGTCTGGCAGGTAGGATTTGGGAGCCGTGGAGGGGGAGAGATGCCAGGAGAGGATCCGGAGGCTGGAAGAAGGGGCTGTGTATTCTCGGGCACATGGCAGGGCCAGGACGCTGAGACAAGTGCGCATCCTGGGGTGACCGTGCAGCCACAGCGCTGAATGGGGCCCTTACACCGTGTGCCCCTGGCGCCTTGACCCCCCTGTCACTGCACTTGGCCAGGCCTCCTGAGAAGGGCAGGGCTCTCCAGGGAACGTGGCGAAAGTGCTTCCTGCTGCCGCACACTCTCTGGCTCTGACTAGGGAAGATGCTGCTCCAGGCAAGACAGCTGGGAAGCAGTCCCTTTGGTTGGGTTTAATGATGGCAACAAGGTACGTGAGTCAGATATTAACTGGGTTTGAGTCAGAATGAGGTCCACAAAATGGGCCCCCGGTCCATTGGGCCAAAGACGAGTGCATTGCCCTGCGTTGCATCCCTCAGGTGGTGGGATGGCACAGGAATCGGGGTTATAGGTTCTTTTCTGTGAAGTGAGGGAGCTTAGCTTGCTTTCTGGATCACCATCTGGAACCCTTATAGGCCGACTTCTCCTCGGTCCTCATGGGCAGTGAGGAAGCCAGCTGAGGGAGAAGGGATCAGCCTCAGTTCCACATCGTGGTCGTTCACCAGTGGCGCAGGGAAAGGTGACGGGCCCAGGAGGAGAGGCCTCCTGTCCCGCAGCTGGGCAGGCGCCTGCCATGTCACTTCACTCACGGACTGCTGTTGGGATGAAATAAGGATGAAGTGACATTCGTGCCCCTAGGTTTAAGGGAAGATGTCACCTGCTTTTCCTCTGAAAACAGTCCATTTACTCGAGATGTTCGTTCACTACCTGCTAATCGGACTCAGCAGATGACCCCCGTCCTCACCCCAACTGTGATGTTAGTGTCGGCAGTGCTTCAATCTCAGTGTGACTTTTGTCAAGTGAATGAGAGAGGAAACATAATAGCTTTTATAATCTTTGGAAAGTATTCCATATTGTCCAGGATCTTATATTAAGGGTCATTCTTTTTAAAAAAATATATTTTATTGATATTTTTTACAGAGAAGAAGGGAGAGGGATAGTCAGAAACATCAATGCGAGAGAAACATTGATCAGCTGCCTCCTGCACACCCGCCACTGGAGATGTGCCTGCAACCAAAGTACATGCCCTTGACCGGAATCAAACCTGGGACTCTTGAGTCTGCAGGCCGACACTATCCACTGAGCCAAACTGGTCAGGATGAGGGGTCATTTTTTTATAGCTGAAGAAACTCAGATTCAGGGAGTTGAGTAGTTTTTCCAAATAAGTGATAATACATTTATAAAAAATTATTTAATGGGTTAAAAGGAACACACACACACACACACACATTCTATATATATATATATATATATAAAGAGAGAGAGAGGTACTCTGCTATATGTAATCTAGGGTAGTGAGCAGAAAATGAATTTTGAACCCTTTGTCTGAAATTCAGGCTGTGTTAGCCACAAGTCATTGGACTACTCTGGTAAACAGACTGTATTTAAACACCAAACTCTGAAATTTCAGTTCTCCAAATAGACATTCAATGTGCTGACTTAGTACCCTTCAGACTTCAGAGGTTTCTCCCCCCCCCCCCTTCCCAATCCCCGTGGGACTGAGGGGTCCAAGGTTAGTAGACTCCTTGGGGACTTGATCCACACTTGGATCATGTCCTGGGTCTGAGTGAATGAGGGGAGGACACCTCAGTGTCCATGGTGCTGAGCACTTTGAGTGAACTGACTCATGATGTGGTAGATAGGATGTAAGCTCTCCTATTTGAACTTTTCTTCCTGCCCCTGGAATCGAATTGTGCACTCAAGTCCCTTATTAAATTTGCCAGCCATTTTTAACCTCAGAGAAATCTCATTTACAGTCTCAGGGTGTGGTCCCTAGGAGTGTTTTGTTTTTTAAAATGAAAGCTTTGACCTGGCCTTTTCAGTATTTCTGATGAGTTGAGAGTCTGCTGCAGTTGCCTTAATTGTGGACCATCTGAGGAGCAAAGCCCAGCCCTTTCTTTACCTTGGACAGGGGTTCAGATCTATGACCGGACAAGTGTTGTTCACGTGATGACCAAAAAAGGTGAAGTGACTGGTGTGGAGACAGATAAAGGACAGATCGAATGCCAGTATTTTGTCAACTGTGCTGGTCAGATAAGTCAGCAGCAATAGCGGGATCTCTGGTTTTCTTATTTACCTTTTATCTCGGGACTTTTTAGTGTAGAGACTTAAGATTATTTAGGGACAAAGTAACCCGATGTCGGGGCACACTGTCCTGTGTGGCTGGAGACTCCCACGGGGAAACCTGCACTGCTCCCCTGTGGAGCTTCGGGGCCTCCTCCCTCCTCCCAGGTGAACTGGTTTCCCCTCGCCGGACCCTGGAAGCACTTGTGCATTTACAAATACAAAAGATATGAAGAATTTCCCTCCATCTTTAATATCTTTTTAAAATACAGGTGTAGGCAAAAGTAGGTTTACAGTTATAATTCAAATCCTACATAATAAAAGGCTAATAGCAAATCGACCAAATGGTCACTGTGACGCACACTGACCACCAGAGGGCAGACCCTCGATGCAGGAGCCGTCCCCTGGAGGTCGGTGTGCTCCCACAGGGGGAGCGTTGCTCAGCCAGAAGGCAGCGGCAGTAGCGGGAGCCTCTCCTTCCTCCACGGCTGTCTGACATCCCCCAAGATGAGAGGGCACTGGCCGAATTGAGGGACTCTCAAGTGCACAAATTTCGTGTACCGGGCCTCTAGTAAGTAAATAAGAATAAACTCTGTGTTTTACATACTCACAAATGTAAACCTACTTTCTTATGAGAAATATCAAACTTACCCACCAGCCAGCTCCACAGTCTGGTGTCGTCTGTGACCACTGCCCACTGGACTGCTCCCAGATGATGGACTCTCTTTAAAACAGACTGAGCATCTGTCCTGGCAGCCATGTCAGCTGAGGGGGCCTGCCCTTCATGGCATCTCCCTCGGGCTCCCCGAGAGCTTGAGCGCCAAGCCCTTTGAGACCCTTATCTGTAACGTGTTTGCTCTCCCACAGCATCTTCTGTGTCAGTCTGCAGGCCAGGCACCTCGGCGGCGTGCTCCGTAATCCCAGCAAGGGCTCTGCTCTCTGATAAACGGCCCCGTTGCTCTTCTGAGAAACCTCTTCCCAGAGATTTTATGAAAGGAGGGGAGGAGTTAGGAAGTGTGAGGAGCTGGAGGTTTGAATTCCCTGAGCTGAGGACTCTGTCTGGCTGTTTTTCTTGCTCAGAGCCCCTGTTGAGCTCCCTCCTGCGTAGGATGCCAGACCTGGAGACGCTGGAGATTGTGAAGTTGGTCAACTGCCCCGAGACCTTCGCGCCAGACATGAGGTGCATCATGGGCGAGTCCCCTTTGGTTAAGGGCTACTACGTCCTGGCAGGAATGAACTCTGCTGGCCTTTCGTTTGGTGGAGGAGCTGGAAGGTAAGTCTTTGTCCTCACACTCAGTTCACTGGGCTGCTTTTTCCCTAGAATGACTTGACGAAATAGATGAAGTGTATTGTACACCATAGTAAGAAGAAAGTACATGTAATTTGAGAGTATCTTCCTCAAAGCAGTCACTTTGGGAGGCTTTTCCAACATTCCAGAAATGTCACTGTGCAAGTTATTTCTGGAACTCCTCTTTTGAAATCAGCCACTAGCCTGTGGGATGTTGTGTGTGTTGTTTAAAAAAAAAAAAAAAAAAAAAAAGGTCAATAATGAATCTGGAAATTAAAGGAGGTTTAGAATATAAGATGAATTGTTATAGTCCTGTTACCTGTGGATTCCCAGATGTGGCTCCTCAGAGAATACTTGGATAAACAGATTAAAGTCTGGTGACTAAATTCTGATGGTAGCTGAGTACAGTACAAGATCGCTGGCTGCTTCTCTTCCCAGGGTGACATGTGAGTGATACATAAAGTGCCAGGTTTCTAGCATGAAGTCAGTTGTAAGGCAGGATGTCGAACCCAGGGGCAGGCAGTAACTTGGGGAGGAACGGAGGCTTTCTCTCAGAGCCAGGCCAGCCCGCAGGGAGGGACAGAACGCCTGTATCTACCGCACCTCGGCTTCCACATTCTGTTTTGCATTTGGTAACACAGGAATCAACAGTTTTATGTGTGATGTCTATCTTTTGTGATGGCAAACACAGATGAAGAATATTTCAGACATGGCAAGAGTAATTAAAATGTTTGTTTATTCATTTATTGTATAAACCTGGTAATATGAAAAGAAAAACAACTGAATTCCGGCTTGATAATACCATGTTCATGGGGGCAGAAAGGCTCGGTCACCCTGTGGGCCTGTGACCAGGGCCCTTGAGAGAAGATCCCATTTACCTAAGTTCCTCAAATGGCTTCAGGGCCACACAGGACCACATGCTAGCGCTGCACAACAAAGGGACAGAGAGGGCTGGACAGGACGGCACGTTTACAGATGCGGACAGTGAGCTGTGGCACTTTACAGTCATTACAGAGGCGCTTTGAACATGGGGAGAGTGGACCGGAGAGGAGGTGTGAGCTGTGCTGCTGGAGAACCCCTCACTGAGACGGGCTGGGCAGCCTCTCCCCACACCCGCCCGTTCTGGGGAAGGAGGGGTGAGCGGGCGATGGGACCTCAGCCTGAAATGGCGTTACCTTGGCCTCCCCCCGCCGGGGGACACTCTGGAGTGTAAGGCACGAGAACTGGCGGGAGGAAAGATGTGCTCCAAGCCCCAGTTCTTGGTGTGCAAGGGGATTCCTGGCTGAGAGCTTGCGAAACAGGTGCTAAAGATATCCTTCCACCGCTTGTAATTTCTGTCCTTGAGAGACAGACAAGAGCAGGCAGAAAAGGACTGCAAAGGATGAAAATAGCTGCGTCTAAATACCATGGGGAAAATGGCCCGTGAGAAATGTGTAATTCTCCAAGGACATTGTTCAGAGAAGCCAAGAATCATATTATGAAGAAACAACCCTGGTGTGTAGTGGACAAAGAGAAGGCAAACACATACAAAAATAGTCCTCTTGGAAAATAGTGCATTTGTTAGTGATGAGGGACTGCACATGTGAGCCCCACACTGACGATGAAGGAGCCTTACAACTCAGCACCTTACAGTGGAGGCGGGGGGTGGTGCGGGGGTGCTGACTTATAGAACTACAGCTTACAACTTAAAATTCGACAAGATCGGGCGCGTTCAGGGTGGTATGGCCATAGTACAACTTACAATTGGATGTCCTAGTTGATTCGGGGAACATCTTACTGTCTCACCTACCATTTCTTCCACTCAACTGTGCTGCTCCTGACCCATGTGCCTAGACATGCTGTGAGATGAAAATTCTTTCCTCACAAGGAAATTGCCCCTATATCGTGCTGATAAAATGCTGCTAATGTCAGTTTGTAAGGGACCGGGCTAAGGGGCTATTCTTTAGTAGTAAGCCTTAGATACTAAGGAGGATCCTTGCTGCCTACACTGCACAGGAGCCAGAGATAAAAATGAACCTGGCAGCTAACCCCTGAAAGCAGGCCAGTGAGCTCTCCTACTGGACACAGCCTTCCAGGTCAGAACCAGGACCACAGGTCGCAGAAGAGCCCCCCTTACCTGCCTCAGGGTCTAAAAGGATGGTGAGGACAGATTTCAGCAAGTGTCCGTGAGTCAGAAATCAGGGCAGCGAGTCGTCTCTGTCACTGTGCTCCACTCCTGCAGAAATGGGATCTTTGGGCCAAAGGGAAGCAGGTTGACCACTGGGCTAAGTGGTCTTTGGCCCTAGCCTGAATGGCATTGCCCAGAGTTGGGGGTTCAGGGACTCCCCAGGAGAGCACGAGCACTGTGGTGGGAGTTGTCCCTTTGTGTCTCCAGCAGCATGTCCTGCTCATGCTCATGCAGGTGGGACTACGTCACAAGGTAAAGGGCATCAAACAGGTTATCCAGCAGGTACATTTGTCCCTTTTTCTTAAAACTCTGAATTAGACTTCAGTGACAGAATCACAGATGGGAACCTTTCTGATAACACGCTTTAAGTCAACCACCGTGGCCGTGCCAAAACCGGAGGCCTTAGAAGCTGTCTCAAGGGAGGAGGCACACAGGAGGCTTGCAACCCCGGGTCTCCCTCTGTTTGAGGCTGACACACCTGTGTTTCAGGTTAAAGTTCCCTCAGCGGAACATGCTGACAGAGGAGAGTGCAGAGCCCCCCCAGAGGCTCAGAGGAGAAAAGTGCCAACCATCTTAAAGTCCATCCACCCCCTCACAGGAGCCCGGAACCCCTGGAATCCCTAGAGGTGAGTTGTCACACACACACTTGGGGCCCCCCTGCCCCAGAGATGGAAATGACACAAATGAGGTGTGATTGTCAGTTGTGCTAGAGGTGGGAGTCAGTCAACCCCTTCAGATTTAGGACCAAATGGAGAAAACTACCAAATTCACACTGCCTGCATTTGAACAGAGGCTTCAAGGATGGACTGTGAAGTGCCCACCTCTACTATGGACAGGGTGAAATTTATGCGTCACTAGAAAAGGTGATTTTGGAACGGTGCAGAGCGTGTACTACCTGTAAGCCCTCTAGCACGTTTCCATCTTCTTGGGCCAGTCTGCTCCTGCTGCTTACTCTGCGTTGGCACACCTCTCCTTTCACTCTGTGCCTAGGAGCAACATCTCCCAGCCATCAAATACACATTTGCACCAGAATAGCAAGGCCTTCCAAGCAATTCTAGTCACATGCTCCCTTAATCAGTCAGCTAAGACCTTCTAAAAAGGTGGGCACTTGCTGGGGAAATGGCAAGACATGCCTGGAAGCAGACTGTCTGATTAGGGGGTAAATAGCAGCCAGAGCAGGCTGGCACCTGGAGCACCTTCCTTACTAGTCTTACAGACCTAGCAGAGCTAATGCATTTACGATGCCAGTACAACAAAGGCTGCAGTTAGTTACATCTCTAGCAGCAGTTTATGCTTTTAAGAAATCAGCTTAAAAAGGGGAAATTAAAAATTAAGTGTTGGGCCCTAGCTGGTTTGGCTTCCACCTGTGGACTGAAGGGTCCCAGGTTCGATTACTGTCAAGGGCACATGCCAGGCTCAATCCCCAGGAGGCAGCTGATCAATGATTCTCTCATCACTGATGTTTTTTTCTCTCTCCCTCTCCATTTCTCTCTGAAATAAAAACATATTTAAAAAAAAGAATTTAGTGTTGGGATGACTAGTATAATCTGATGTCACTCAATTTTTCACCCTTAAACGAGACACACTTCTTAACTGTGCATGACCCTCTTGGAGGCTCCAAGTCACTTTCTATTTGAGAGGATGTGGAAAGCAATCACACACATACCCCTCCTCACTCAGCACCCACGTGAGTCAGCTGTGGCTCTGTGCTGTGCCCGAGGGAGCAGAACTTGGCAGTCCAGTCCTCTTGAACTCAGTATGTGGCTGCCCTGCCTTCCCCTCCCTCCTAGGGGGAGAAATGTTGGCTGAGCTAATGAGCCTGCTGCCGAAGGGACAGGAAGAGAAAGCGACACTGTTTGGTGTTGGTACGTTCTGTGGTTAAGACCCTTCTCGTCTGGAAAAAGCAATGTGGTTTTCCCTTTCAAATACTGTGGCTTGCTTGCTTACTCAAACAAGCAAAGCCCCCTCATTACAGAGATTAACAAGCGATGAAGAAAATTATAGGCGGTGGCCCTGGCCCTAAGTTCGAGAACTAGTTGTTGGGGAGGCTGGGAATAATGCCAGCTTAACTTTATCTCCGCAGCCCGCCTGATGCCTCTCATGTGAGGTAGATGGTCATCTTGCTAGAGGTGTCACTGTGCCAACCCACAGCACAGGACCAGGAGCGCAGCCGCCTGATACAAACTGCCTCAGGGCCGTCACAAGCCCACAGCAACTCATCACAGCGAACAGGCAGCTCTGAGGACACCTGGCGCCACGGAGATGGACTCTGGCCTGCTCACCCCCAGCTCCCTGGTTTCCCGACACAGCATGTGACAGCCTGCCACCACACCCACTTCTACAAGGGGCTTGCTCCTGTCCCCAGGGCAGTCTGAGTTGGGTGGACGGATGGGACAAACAGCCCAGACTGAGTGGGAGGAGATGGGAAACTGCAACAGGGAGGAAGAGATGAAAGGACAAGAGGCTGCAAAGCAGAAAGTTTAAAATGATATCACGGCGGTAAGAGATGGAAGGTAAAGGTTAAATCGAGAAGAGGGACGGGGTCAGGACAGGCTGAGACGATGAGACTGCCTGGCATTACTTCCCATGCAAGTCACTTAGCTCCACGTCTTCCTTCCGGCGCTTGTGGGTGTAGAGGGAGGCGACCGGGTAGAGCCGGGCCTTGGCCTGGAACCGCTGTCCTGCGATGTCAATCTCGTACTCTCCCCGGTTGACGAAGTCTGCTGTCACCACCTGCTCCTCCCCGGTGTTCTCGGAGAAATGGTGCACGAAGCCCAGGCACACGTGGCGCTCCAGGGTGTAGCTGTAGGCACTGCTGGTGGTCTTGCCCGCGTACAGCCCGTTCCGGTAGATGGGCTCTCCCCACCACGGCCAGAGGTCCAGGTCTGTGTCGTGGTCGTCCAAGACGAACATAGCCAGGCGCTTGTACACTCCGTTCTGCCTCTGCTGCAGCAGGGCCTCTCGACCGATGAAGTCCACCCCCTGGGGAAGGAAGGCAACACTGAGCCACCTCACGAGCAGCACCGAGGAGGGGCCCTGGGTCACTGGTGGAGGGCAGCGCTCCCCCACCCCACCGCAGGCTGTGGGGACGTGCTGCCCACCGTGTGAAAAACGGCATTCACACAGAAGACGCCTTCAGAGAACTTTTGTCACACAGGTACCCATGTTTGTTTTCTATTTTATAAACACCGATTTCAACAAGACGACATAAAATATTTAGGAAGAAAAATCAATATTCCAAAAACACTTGCTGGAATATTTTAGAAAAAAACAGCGTTTTTATATAATTCCAACAAAAAGTCCATGCATATATATCTGTATTCAATGCATGCATGTTTATATATGCATACGTACAAAAACAAGAGCAGGATAAAATAAACTATGAATGACTTTAATTTTCTTGATATTCTATTTTCTACAATGAATATTCATTTTATATCAGAAAAATTGTTATCTATAATTTCTTAAAAAGAATACTGTAGATCTATACTGGTAGGGAATGACTGCTAATATAGCAAAGATGTAGTATCCAACCATCTAGGTTAGAAAAGTGGCCAGGGGCCCTATCCGGTTTTGCTCAGTAGATAGAACATCGGCCTTTGGACTGAAGGGTCCCGGGTTTGATTCTGATCAAGGGAACGTACCTTGGTTGCAGGCTCCTCCTTGGCCTAGGCCCTGGTCAGGATTCATGCAGGAGGCAACCAATCAATGTGCTTCTCACAGTCTTTCCCTCTCTCTTCCATGCTAACAAAATATCAATGGAAAATATCCTCGGGTGAGGATTAAAAATAAAAAAGGGAAAAAGTGGCGAAGGAGCACACCAGTGCCATTCCCTTCCTCAACCCCCGTCCCCGGCACACGGCCCCTCACCTCTAAGGGACTCCATGAGACGTGCAACCAAGGGAGCAATAGGCAGCGGCAGCTCATTCTGGGCTGAGGCCTCAGCGAAGGCAGCCCAGACTCTCCTGTTACTTCCATGCCCTTATTTTACCCTCATTTTTATTATTTATTTATTTTTTGCTGAGGTCAATAAATACTCGTTGGTTCAAAACACACAAATTCTAAGAGAGACAAGAAACTGATAAAGGTGGCAGTGAGACAGGTGGGGTTCAGAGATGGAGAAGATAATTCACCCAACATTCTCTTCAGTACTGACTTTTAAAAATCATGTTCAGCCGAAACCGGTTTGGCTCAGTGGTAGAGCGTCGGTCTGCGGACTGAAAGGTCCCAGGTTCGATTCCGGTCAAGGGCATGTACATTGGTTGTGGGCACATCCTGGTAGGGGGTGTGCAAGAGGCAGTTGGTCGATGTTTCTTTCTCATCGACGTTTCTAGCTCTCTCTCTCTCTCTCTTCCTCTCTGTAAAATATCAATAAAATATATATATTTTTAAAAATCATGTTCATAAAATACTTTGAAACCAAAAATTAGGCAGTTGAATGGAAGGTAACTAATTTGTACAAATAATCATGGCATGTTCATGTGTCCCTACATTCTACTCAGAAAAACTTCCCCAGAAACACTCAGTCTAAAAGAGAACAAAGTGCTGAATACAGGTGCTGTTGGTTTCTTGTTCTCATATTAAGATGTTTTATCTCACAGATATACTAATCATTCTAAGGACATCCTAATCATCACAGTTCACTGATGCTATCTTCAAGGTCTCAGGATTCCACCCTTTCCTTCCACATCAGCCGCTGCCTGCTCTAACACAGATCCCTGCACGGGCAGGTGAGTGACAGGAGTGCGCATGGACACAGTACCTTATCTAATTTCACCCGAGACTCTCGTCCACATTCCAGGGGGGTGGTGAGGGTATTCAAATCCTGACCCCAGAAGGCAAAAAACTTCTCAATTCGGAGACTACGAAGAGCATAATACCCAGCATTCCGGATTCCGTATTTCTGCCCAACACTCATCACTTCATTGTAGACATGTAGGGCATACTAGAGGGAAAGATGGAAGGGTAGTAAGCAGCAGATCTTCAGATTTCAACCTGGAGTGTGTGCCGTGCCTGATGGCTGACACTGTTAATCTGGATGGCGAGGGGTTGTATAAAATTCTCAGGATGTCTCATCAACAAACCAAAGTGCTGCAGCCCAGGAGTAAGGAGCCAGGGTCACCCTTAATGCAGACGTAAGCTCCATGAAAGCAACATTCATTTCTAAGCTATGAGAGAGGTTAAGTACCTACAGACATTAAAATATGCAATAATGAATAATTAAAACTGTAATCTTGGATCTGAATAGACTGACAGAACAGAGTAAAAGAGTCCAGAAATAAACCCAAATGCACTTAGTCTCTGTCAAAGGTAGAATCTCAAATCAACTGGTTATCCAGGTGGAAAAATACAGTTTGAGCTGTACCTCATAAAGTGCACCAAGAGACACTGTGAGGGGATGGAGCATTTAAATATAAAAGAAACCACAAACCCGTAAATGGCAACTAACATAAAGGCACTAGAAGGAAAATGGAAAAACTAGCCCGGGAGTGGGGAAGCCCCTTCCACAAAGACTAACCAACGTAACTATATAAAAATAGAATTTCTGCAATAGATGAAACATTTTCCATAATAAAAAGTAAATTTTTAAAAATCCTTCTACATACAAAAACACAAATCAAAAGACAAATTGGCAACAAAAAAAAAATGTACAGCTCTACAGCAAGGACTGTTAGATTCAGAGAATGCCAAGGAACTGGTAAAAGCACCAATAATTCAATACAAAAATGGACAAAGGATAGGGCCAGAACATTTACTCAAACAGCATTCACTACATGCCAAGTATCTCGCCAAAGTGCTGAGAATATAAAACTTAAAAGACAAATATGCCTGCCCTCAGGAAACACATTTAAACAGGTAATCCAATTAATAAAAGAAAAAAATATGGAGGCGGGGCGGGGGCAGGGACGGAAAAAAAAAAAAAAAAAAAAAAAAAAAAAAAAAAAAAGAAAAAAATATGTATATATTTTATTATGGAGAAAACTAAATCGGGAAAGGTGGAGAGGGAGAACTGGTGTTGAGGGTGGGGTTACAGCTTTATTTTTTATTTTTATTGATTTCAGAGAGAAAGGGAGAGAGAATCATCAATCATGAGAGAATCGCTGACTGCCTGCCTCCTGCATATTCACAGTGGGGATCGAGCCCATGGCCCGGGAATGTGCCTACTGGGAATTGAACTGCAACCTCCTGGTTCATAGATCGACACTTAACCACTGAGCCATGCCAGCAGGCTTGGGATTGCAACTTTAAATAAGGTCTCATCAAGAAGGTGGCATGTGAATCTGACCTGAAGCAGTATGGCCAAGAGGTTGGGAGTATCTGTCTGATAGAAGGGGCGCCAAAGGAAAGAACAGCAAGTCAAGGCCCTGAGGCAGGAGCAAGCTGGCATGTTCAGAGACTAGCAGGGAGGGAGGGAGGTAGATAAGACTTGTTGCATTAGATCAGAAAAGAACAAGTGGAAAATGGGCAGGCAGAACTATGCAGGCCCTGCAGGTGGGTGGGCTTTTATTTAGAGATGGTTTTGAAAAGTTGCTCAGTGTCTCTCTCTCTCTCTCTCTCTCTCTCTCTCTCTCTCTCTCTCACACACACACACACACACACACACACACACACACAAAACTAAAGCTGCACTGACCAACTGCTTTGCATCTTAAAGTTTGACACCTCCGTGTGTTGGCACACTCTTGTACACTGCCAAATTTTTATAATAGTAAAAGAACTAGAAACACCATAAATGTCTATTAGTACCAGGCTGGTTAAATAAATGATTCAACTATAGCATGGAATAATATGCCACTATGAGAAAAGAAAGAGGAAGCTCTTTCTCTTTAAATACTCATAGGAAAAAGATCTCTATGGTAAATTGTTAAGAAAAACAAAACAAATGCCCAGCTGGCATGCCTCAGTGGTTGAGCATCGACTTAGGAACCAGGAGGTCACGGTCTGATTCATGGTCAGGGCACATACTGGGTTGTGGCTGGATCCCAATGTGGGGCATGAAGGAGGCAGCCGATCGATGATTCTCGTCACTAATGTTTCTAACTCTCTCTCCCTTTCTCCCTGAAATCAATAGAAACTTTTTTTTTTTTAAATGAACAACAACATGCTTCTGAGAGTCTAAAGAGGGTTAAAATATGTCTTTGAACTTCCATATTCACAAAAATTTCTGACATGACAAAAAAATTAAGATCACATAGAAGAAACTGGTCAAATGGAAATGAGTATTTTGGTTTGGGGTTTTTTAAAACCATGTGAACATATCTATTTTTTTAAAAAAGTAAATACCTTAGTTAAACATGCTAAAATGTCTTTAACGCAGCTTATTCAATTACCCAGGCACAACAGGCTCTACCCCTGCCAGTGCTCAGCGTGTGGGACCAGCACACCGTCCTTGCTTCTCACCTCTATGGGGATGTACAGCATGAAGCCCGGCTCTCCTGTGTGGGTCATGCTCATCACCCGGATCCCGTTGGCATAGCCCACACTCATCTCCTGTGGAAGCAAAGGGACACAGTGTCAGAACTCCAAGGGAAGTGGATGGGGTCTGAGGCAAACCCCTCTCCTTGGCTGTGCACCCTCTGACCCTAAAAGAGACATGTGAATGGAAGAATTTCATCCTCAGAATGATCTGTTTTCAGGTCTCCAGGTCATTAGGAATGGAACAAAGCCTTTACAATATCCTCTCTCTGAGTATCAGGAGTGCTAGCCAAGCTGCTGAAGACCAGGAGTCTCCTCCAGGGCACTCGGCAGACAGTCCTAGGCACCTGCCCACAAAAAAATGCTGGTGCCGAGAACACGGTTCACCTGCTATCCTGGGGTCTGATGTTCAAAACGTGTTCACAGCAGCTCCGTTACCTCTGTCTCAATTCCTGTTCCTGTGAAGGAAAGTGCTTGTCCCACGTGGCACTAAAGCGAACTTTCCACAGGAAGTTCGGCATCACATGGTGCTCTGCAGGCACACACGATGGATCAATCATCAAGAAGCAAAGACAACCCTAGCTGGTTTTGCTCAATGGGTAGAGCATCAGCCTGTAGACTGAAGATTCTGGGTTCAATAAAAATTTAAAAAAGCAAAGACACTGAAGGAGTTGGTAATGGTTAACAGTGAGTTTTCTGTGGCTTTCACTCTGCCACAGAGAAAAAGGAAAACTAAAATCAATTAGTAGGTGGATCTCAATTTTGGTTTGAACATCAAAAAGCCTCCTTTGATAACTGTCCCCAACCTGCTTGTTGCAGGCTGACCAAAACATTTCTCCATTTGGACCTCAAATCAACCACTTCGAGAGGACGCAGTAATGTCTTTTTTGTTCAGTTATAATGTTTCACTCTGCTATAGTTGCCAAGTATAAGAAAGAATCTTATGTAAGTTGTTTAGGAATTCACCTACACCACTTATTATAATACCTGAAGATGCCACATACACAAAAGCTGCTCTGCCTCTAGGCATGGGGGAGAGAGGAGCTGCTGGAGAGAAGGGACCTGACCCTCACTGGCGTTTTATAATCCTGTAACGTAGAATCTGCTGTTATAGAAAGCAATGAATGTATAGAACTGATATTCAGAGAAGTTAAATCCACCTCAAATATATCCTAATGCTTATTAAATAAGGAGACCTTGAAGGGTGAAAAGTAAGTGAATTTATTCTGTCATTTTATTAATAAATCAACACATTTTGTGGGTATTACTGCCATAGTAAGAACATGCAATTGCAATCTCTTCAAAGATATTCCCTGCCCATTCAAAAACTAGAAACTTACTGGCACTCACCTTGCAAAAGAGGCTTGGGAAGTGATCTGGAGTTATCGGGGCATAGGACAACTCGGACAGCACATCCACAGCTCGAGGACCAATCAGATTGAGGGCTAAATAGAAAGAACAAGCGATGTCTGGCCGCTCCAGGGAAACAGCTGAGCCAATGGGAAAGGTCTGTTGTGGGCTTGCTCACCTATAACCAGGCCTGGGTGGCAAGACCACAAGAGCATCCCTTTGCTTAGGCTGTCCAAGGGCACCCGATTCTGACAAATACACCTCTCCTGACAGGCCTGCTACCTGCAGCTGCTGACTGCTGGCATAAGAACTAACTCTTGTGTTTCCTTTCCCTAAGGACACGGGAAGGCAACATTCCATGGCCGCCTCTGCAGTCAGATGGGAGCATGAGACCACGTCCTGGCCAGTGAGACAGGAGCCCACCTCTAGGCCTGGACATACTCTCCTGCATACTTGCCATTCCCTTCATCTCCCCAGTGTGGCTACATGATGGGAGAGCCCCCTCCCAAATCAGGACAGGAGAGCTGCCCAATCCCTCTGGATCTGTGACAGCAGCCTGCACTAAGTACACTTTAACTATCTTCTTTCAGCCACAAAACAACTCTGGTTCAATGAGATCCTGTAGTTTGCCAATCTGGTAGCAAGAGTTTGTAATGTTTGCTGCTACCATGAACTGAGAATGAGGGCCTGCTGGAATGGCGGGCAGGAGCAGTGGGTTAAGTGGGGGGAGGGAGGAGTTACACCTAGAAGGTGGGTGGGCTGGCATTAGAGGAGGGCTGCTCCCCCGACTGAACCCTGAAACAGGCAGGAAATGTAAGTCACCCTTAACAATCATTCACTCTGCCCAGCCGGTGTGGTCCTGTGGTTGAGCGTCAACCTATGAATCAGGAAGTCAGGGTTCAATTTCCAGTCAGGGCACATGCCTGGGTGTGGGGCTCAATCCCCAGTAGGGGGCATGCAAGAGGCAGCCGATCAAAGATTCTCTCTCCCCCTCTCCCTCAATCTGAAATCAATAAAAACATATTTTTAAAAATTATTCACTCATTAAAAAAAGAAGCTAAGGAAAATTTTTGAGGAAAATAATACTTAGATAATAAATATAAAAATGCTTTAAAATTACTTAATCTAGAAAACTAGAGAAAATAAAAATTATTTATTCATTCACTCAACAAATATTCACACTCCTAACATGCTGGCTGCAGGGGACGTAGCGGTGAACAAAACAGTAACTGAAGAACTCATTCCACATTTCCCTTAAAAGACTCGGGAAGTCCCAGAGACCAATTCTCTATAACCATGAGCCTCTGCCACGCTCCTAGTCCTGACAGATCTGGGTCAGCTCCCCAGGCCCGGAGAGAAGTACCCGTGTACTTCCAGGTGACGTCCTCCAGGATCAGGTCGCTGTCCAGCCGCATGTGCTTCTTAAGCCAGGCCCAACAGTGGACCTGCTGGTCGGTCGGAGAAATCATGAAGAAACTGAAAGTGAGACCCACAAGCAATCAAAACCAGGCGGCAGAGAAGAGGATCGGGAAGCAATCAAGTTCTGAGCTGGTGTCAAAGCAGTGGGTAGAATACTGGCCAATGAGCTCTTAGCCTTCAGAGGGCCAGGAGCATGGGGCCTGAGGGGACATCATGTAAGGACAAGCAGAAGACTGACTTCTGTCACTCTACAGACTTACTAATACAAGATAAGACGTCTTCTCCCAGTAGGATAACTAATCTTCCACATCCAGTTTTGTATAATCTGGTGAATTTTTCTTTCTTTCTGGTGACTTTTTTTTTTGTACTGGACTGCTAATGAACTGGCCAAAAGGCAGTGAGGTGGTTCTGTCCTTGGTATGACTCAGGGCTCCTGGGGGAGCTGGTGCTCTGCTCTGTCACAGAACCTGGCGACCAGTGCCGGAGGGAGCCAGGGCGGCAGCTGACCTCACCTGCGCTTGTTCAGGCGCGCTATGCTGCAGTCATTCTCATATCCTCCACCCTCATTGAGCATGCCGGTATGCACGATGTGGCCCACGGGCACGTCAAGGTCATTGGAGAAGAGGTACTGCAGCGTTTCTAAGGCCTGATCTCCGGTGGACTGCAGAGTTAAGACATGAAGCAGAGAAAGCACAAGAACATCTGGCTGGTAACACGGCCTCATGAGCAATGTGACTTGCTACAAAAATTCACTGCAACAATATTTTCAGATTTACATCACTGTAAGAAGCACCAGAGAAAGCTAGCTGTTGGTTCAAATGATAAATGGGTCTCTGTAAGCAGATTAAAAATCAGAATCAAAGATCTAAGAATTCAGAAAAATGTTGTAATGAAGATATGATATTAAAATATACCAGAGTTCTTACAGAATCTGTTTTAAAGAGAGAGATGAAAAAAGGAGGCACCGTCTCCTAATCTGTTATATTGGCTTCCAATTACTTACTGTTATTTCAAACTTTGTGAAAGAGGACATGTCAATGACACACACGGCTTCCTTACAGCACTTGACTTCAGACTCCACAATGTCAAACCAGTCCGGCTTATAGAAAGTCTTGCTCTGCTCCAAAGCCAGGAGGTCTGCGGACCAGAAAAACAACGGAAGATTTATATTGGGGAGTCTCCTGTATAGTTAGGTTTTATTATTTATTCTTCCAGGAACACATTCTAACTCTATACATTTAAAAATAAACTGTATTCTAAAAGCGAAAAAAGTGAACAAAAATGAGAATGCGCCTCTTTACCCTTGCCTGGCGGCACAAAGTACTTGGGCCTCTCGAATCCATGCTTCTCCATCCACCGGGCTCCTTGTGCGTCCAGCCGGTCGTAGAGAGGGGATGTGCGTAACTGCCTCCCGGTCTGGAAGTCCCAACGAGGAACCTTCAAATCGTACAGCAGAGCTAGAACCGAGGAGAACAGTCCATGAAAGCCCACGCCAGGGAGCTGAGTGCACACTACCCAGTTGCTCCCATTCAAAAGAGCATCTTTCCAGGCTAACACAGCATAACTTGCCATTCGGCACCCAATATAACAGGCATGTTCCAGGAGAAAGAAAAGTATCAAGAGCTGGTGTCACCCCTTCAGTTATATAGCTGTGAGGCACATGACAACTCTACATTCCTGTTCGCAATTATGGTTCCAAATCCGTAAGTAGATCTAAACTTTGTTAGCTCTGTAGGAGAGAGGAAGGAGATATCGAAGGTCACAAGTGATTACAAGTGTGAAAAAATGGCACTTGATTCTTTACAGTTCCTGTGCTGTTGGGATCTCAGACCCATTACAGACATTTCCTCTGTAATGCTGACCCATGTCTGAAGTGAAAGGTCACAGCACACCTCATTTGGTAGCTCTGAAAGCTGACGGCTTCCACAGTATTGTCCCAGTGACATCATTCACATAACAAGTTAGGGTCAGGATTCAGTTCTCCTAAAGTCCAGTCTGCAACAGCAATGAGTAAAAATAGCCAGAAAGAGTGTGACCTCTAGTCCCTTCCAAAGAGAAGACCTGACCTCACACCATTCCACACAGGAGGGACCTTGGGGTAGTGGGGGAGGTTAGAAAACTAAAAATCAGGAAACTAAAACCCTGGTTTTCTTATATTGTGACAACTTGTCCGTCTCTGGTATTTTAGGTTCTATCATGCCTACAATTTCTATTTTATGAGAATCAGAAAATGCCATCTAACCTGTCATGTCATCAAGGAGAAAGTCAAGCTGTTATGATTTGCTTATGTTCTAAAGTAAGTATGGATGGGGAAATCTGGACTTAGGGTAGTTCAATATTTTAACCAAAATATTTGCTAAAAAGAAGGAAGCTTAGCAGTCACACATACTGCTGGGAGGTCCCAAATCTCCCCCAGATATGAATTTTCTGCCATAAGGCATCCAGGTGTTAAAGGTCACCAAATGCGCACGATGAATGGAACCACCAGCTACTGAACCAGCAGTTCATTCTTTAAAAAAAAAGTTTTTACTGATTTTAGACAGAGGGAAAAGGGAGAAAGCACAAAAGAAACATCGATGTGAAAGAGAAACATTGATCAGCTGCCTCCTGCACGCCCCCTACTGGGGATCAAGCCCACAACACAGGCACATGCCCTGACCCTTAATCAAACTGGCAACCTTCTGGTGCACGGGACAATGCTCAACCAACTGAGCCACACTGGCCAGGGTGAGCAGCTCATTCTTAATCAAGAATAGTGATCACAGCCAATGTAGCAACTTAGTCCTGAGCATAAATATGCCCAAAATATCCCAAAAATATCTGTCTGTCTGTCTAAAAGTCTAAGCAACTTGCTGACCAGCTGACACACAATGACCACCAGGGGGCAGCCGCTCCGCACATAGGCATGGAAACATGGAACAGTCTGATGAATCTTGGAAGGGGTACGAGGAAAGAACAGGAAGTGATTAACCAAAGATCTTATATGCATACTAGGTCCAGTACAGGTCCCTGGGCCTGGCCTGTGGGTATTAGGCCAAAATTGACTCTCTGACCTCCCCGAGGGGCGCCGGATTGCAAGAGGGCACAGGCCAGGCCGAGAGACCCCAACTGTGCACAGGTCGGGCCTCTAGTTTAGACATATTTTGGCAAAGGTATAAATAGTTCCCCAGTGTAAAAAAAATGAAATTACAACTTGATTTGATTTAATTCCAAAATAAAAGTTAGGAAACAAATGCAAGACCTAGTTAAGTTACCTAGTTAAGTTAAAATGAAGATCTGGATCCTTCAAAGTTGGAGGGAAGCAAGAACAAGGAGAAAAGGCAGAGACATGTCTTGTATGCACATGAGAAGTGGTTTTCTATCTTGCCAGATTATCAGGGTTAAGGACAGAAGTCACTCAGAGAAGCTTGAAGCTTTGAGAATAAGTTGGCAAGTTCGCTGCATTGGAAAGCAAATCATGATCCCAAAGACCAAGTGGGGAACCAGAGCACTCACTGTGACATCAGCTTTCCAGACACAGTGGGAAGCAGGCAGTGCTGGGAACATACTAGAAGCTGCTGCCTGAGTCTGGCAGGAATTACACCTAAAAGTCAGTGCACTGTCCTGCCCCGTGACGTAAACAAGTACAAGATGCGAGAGAGAACATTCCGCAAACATCACAGGGACACCATGTCCCCGACACAAGCCTGAAACAGTTAAACACCACAAGCTCAGCTTGAAGCGATTACGGAAGAACGGAGTAAAACCTGCCCTCTGAATGACAGAACAGGTGCCAAAGAAGACACCTGCACACAGGAGCGCAGGACGAAGCTCCACTCACGCATGACTTCCATGACGCGGTGGCGCAGGAAGGTGCGGCTGCTCTGCAGGGCTCCAAAGCGCTTCAGGTCCAGCTCCCAGACGTTTTCCGAGGGGTAACCATCCACCATCCACTCGGCAAGGTACCTGTGGGGTGGGGGGCACTAGTAGTTGGGACTCAGATGTGATACTCTCAACACTGTATCAGGAATCAAGAACCAACACGATCAAAGATCTTGTCTTGTCAGAGACTTGGTGAGCAATTCTGGGCAATTTCCTTAACTTTTTGGAAGAAACAAACATGGATCCATCTCCTGCGCTCACAAGACCACTATGAGGATTTTAGCTCTAATGATAGGATTCCCCAGAAAGTGTTTAAGATGCTGGCACATCTAGGAAGAAATAAGACTAAAAGGTATACAAATGTACTCTAATTTATACATCCATGTATTTTTGTCTATAAAACAGTCTCTGTAAAAACAGGAGGTTATAGTTATCTGAACACATTTCCTCTGCTCCACAGGTTTTTTGTAACCCCACTTCCATAACTGTTTTCAGAGCCATTCTACAATCATTCAAGAAAAATGGCCTCATTAATTTTTTAAAAAGTTTTAAAATTGTGAATACACATAGCATAAGCTGACCATCTAAACCACTTTCAAGTGTATAGTTCAGTGGCATCCGACATTCACATTATTGTGTAACCTTCACCACCTTCCATCTTCTCAAACTAAAACTCTTTATTAAGCAATCACTCTCCATTCCAGCCCCTAGCAACCAGCATTTTACTGTATGTGCCATCCGTTATGAATTAGACTACCTTGCAGAGAGAACCACACAATATCTGTCCTTTCATGACCAGCTTGTTAAATGTTTATTATTACCAATTAAATAAAAACTAGTGGTACTCAGAATGATCATCTCTCACTCACCATACTTGCATATTCCCAAATTTAAATATACAAAGGACCCACATTCGTTACAGCTGAAAGAGTAACAAGTATACACAAGTATATCCATCCCACAGGCTTAGTGACTAACTCCAAAACAGGGGTTCCAAAAACATTTTGCACATTTCAGGAACATCAGGAGAGCCTTGCATGTTAATTACTTTGAAAGGACTTTAAAATTACATGTATCTTCCTATAATAACATACCAGATTAAATATATTTTTTGAAATTTAACAATTCATTCTAGAAAGAAAGAAGCCCAGTGAACTGAGTGTGAGGACAAAGACTTACCTTCCAGCTCCTCCACCAAACGAAAGGCCAGCAGAGTTCATTCCTGCCAGGACGTAGTAGCCCTTAACCAAAGGGGACTCGCCCATGATGCACCTCATGTCTGGCGTGAAGGTCTCGGGGCAGTTGACCAACTTCACAATCTCCAGCGTCTCCAGGTCTGGCATCCTACGCAGGAGGGAGCTCAACAGGGGCTCTGAGCAAGAAAAACAGCCAGACAGAGTCCTCAGCTCAGGGAATTCAAACCTCCAGCTCCTCACACTTCCTAACTCCTCCCCTCCTTTCATAAAATCTCTGGGAAGAGGTTTCTCAGAAGAGCAATGGGGCCGTTTATCAGAGAGCAGAGCCCTTGCTGGGATTACGGAGCACGCCGCCGAGGTGCCTGGCCTGCAGACTGACACAGAAGATGCTGTGGGAGAGCAAACACGTTACAGATAAGGGTCTCAAAGGGCTCGGCGCTCAAGC
Organism: Pipistrellus kuhlii; assembly: GCF_014108245.1. Lineage (NCBI taxonomy): Eukaryota > Metazoa > Chordata > Mammalia > Chiroptera > Vespertilionidae > Pipistrellus > Pipistrellus kuhlii. The sequence continues at coordinate 16,163,676 of NW_023425482.1, forward strand.
TCTCGGGGAGCCCGAGGGAGTTGCCATGAAGGGCAGGCCCCCTCAGCTGGCATGGCTGCCAGGACAGATGCTCAGTCTGTTTTAAAGTGAGTCCATCATCTGGGAGCAGTCCAGTGGGCAGTGGTCACAGACGACACCAGACTGTGGAGCTGGCTGGTAGGTACATAGGGTTTAACATTTTCTACCATAAAAAGTTTACCTTAAAAAAATCCATTAAGGCTAGGAAAGAAACTTCATTATAGACCTTTTTCATATCTTTTATATTTGGAATATATGTGAATATATTAACTATTCAATAAATAAAAAGTATTTTAAAATTGAGTAACAGACATTAACAAAATAATTCTGCTTTCTAAAAATGTCTTTAATCTTTTATGAAATCCTAAGAAAAGGTTTCCTCCTAGTTTAAAATTTCAGCAGTAATTTTAGGTGAATAGTAGTAAGCTAAAAGTCCACTAATTAAGAAGAGTCTCCTGAATCTGCTACCAAGTAACTGTCCTGAGACCCAGCAAACTCTAACTTCCAAATGGGGCTGTTACAAAGACCAAGTGAGATGCTGTTCTTGAAAATGCTTTAAAAAATGTAACATTTTAGGTAAGTTCAGGACATTATTACTACTACTAAAGGCCCAGTGCATAAAATCGAGCACGGGAGCGGGCGGACAGGGTGTGTGTGTGTGTGTGTATGTGTGTGTCCCTCAGCATGGCCTGCACCCTCTTGCGATACGGGACCCCTTGGGGGATGTCCAACTGCCAGGACTGCTGGCCTGCCTGCCTGATCACCCCTAACCGCCTCTGCCCTGGCCCGGAAGGTTGTTTGGCTGTCTGGTCTAATAATATTACGCTTTTATTATTATACAGTTCACACACCAAAGTGGTCCCAGTCTTCCTGTAGGTTGTGAATCTCCAGCTGGTTCTTGCCCTCGGTGAAAATTGGTTTTGGGGTTTTCTCAAAGCCCCCAGACAAGATGCCGCCCTGCCAGTTGCGAATATAAATTCTGCCATCAGCGTCCACAATGTCTGAGGAGAGAAACAATAAGGGAATGGGGAGTGAAAGAGAAGAGCAGGGGTTAGATGTAAGCCAGTTTTCTAAGTAGACAGAAAAAAGCAAAGCAGAAATACCCGCTCGCTGTTGGCTTTGTTAATGGAACAGCATCTCATAGCACATCAGCTTAAAATACCTTTCCAGGCCATCCAGGAGGTTTCCCCTCGCAGATTCACAATGGAGACTTTCTCTGATTACCCTTTACCCAATCAGTCCCCACAACCAAACTATGTTAATTGCCACTGTGCCACATAAAGCCTAAGAAAAGGAGGCACTGCCAAGCCCACTGCAGGGATTCAGACCTTCAGAGTGAGATGAGCCCTCCCCACAGCACTTGGGGTCACTGAATAGCCTGAGTTTATAGCATTCAAGTAAAAAACTCCAGGTTATATTCCAAATATTGTCAACTTAGACCTCTGTCTGGGAGTACAATTAGCTTGCAGAAAAAACTGCTTCAGTAGAATGCCCGTTTGGCCATCCCTTCATAAAGAGATCTTAAAAGTCAGAACTGGCCACCTCCCTGTAACATGCTCTAGAAAAGAAAAGGCTGTTTCGGACGCAGTCTGTCCTTCGCAGAGAGTCTCCCTTCAGAGGACAGAACAGTGGCAAGGAAACAAGATTAAAAACAAAGTGCAGGTCCTCACTTGGTGTGTTGCTCTGCAGAGGGGTCTCCAAGGGGCGAGTCAGGAGGTAGAAGTGTTCGCAGGCATGTAACGGGATACTAATCGGCTCCTCGTTGGACAGACCCAGCTCGTATGCCCACTACAAATGGACAGATTGATTTGTGGGTGGAAGAGGAACAGAAAAACAAATGAGCAAGTTCAGCCACTTGAAGAGAGTTTAATTTCAAGTGGCCTGCGTGTGCTCTTGCAACAATGTCAGCGGTGGGAAGCCAAGATTCAGCCTGCTTTCGTTTCATTATCTGGATGGGGAACAACACGATGTTTTAAGTAATAAACTTACTTTTAGATCAAAAGAAGACAGATTTCCCCATAGTAAAAGGAGCTCATGGGGAGCAAAGGAGGTCTTCTAACGAAATGCCTGACTTTAAGACAACCCCAAGTACCATCATAAATGAGCTTACAGAACAGGAAGTATCCCTAGATCATCTTAAGCTGTAGAGTGGACAGAAAGGACCAATTTGTCTTCTAAGCACAAGCAGCTCAGAGATCTGGAAACTGAATCTATGCTCCTGACACAATCGTACAGCCTAGTACTTTACCTGCTAGGTTGTAGAAGGAAACAAATCACCACAGGAAGGTCCAATGCCAGGGACTTATGTCAATGCGCAAGTGCTTCCAGGCCCGGACGGGGAGCACAGTTCACCAGGGAGGAGGGGAGCAGTGCAGGTTTCCGAGTTCAAGCACAAGAGCCCCGAGTTCCAGCCCTCACTGTGCTCCCTGCATCTCTTGGTCACTAAATAATCTTAAGTCTCTACACCAAAAAGTCCCGAGATAAAAGGTAAATAAGAAAACCAGAGATCCCGCTATTGCTGCTGACTTACCTGACCAGCACAGTTGACAAAATACTGGCATTCGATCTGTCCTTTATCTGTCTCCACACCAGTCACTTCACCTTTTTTGGTCATCACGTGAACAACACTTGTCCGGTCATAGATCTGAACCCCTGTCCGAGGTAAAGAAAGGGCTGGGCTTTGCTCCTCAGATGGTCCACAATTAAGGCAACTGCAGCAGACTCTCAACTCATCAGAAATACTGAAAAGGCCAGGTCAAAGCTTTCATTTTAAAAAACAAAACACTCCTAGGGACCACACCCTGAGACTGTAAATGAGATTCTGAGGTTAAAAATGGCAGGCAAATTTAAAAAAGACTTGAGTGAACAATTCGATTCCAGGGATCATAAAAGGGGCAGGGAGAAAAGTTCAAATAGGAGAGCTTACATCCTATCTACCACATCATGAGTCAGTTCACTCAAAGTGCACGTCACTATGGACACTGAGGTGTCCTCCCCTCATTCACTCAGACCCAGGACATGACTCAAGTGTGGATCAAGTCCCCAAGGAGTGTACTAAGCTTGGACCCCTCAGATCAGGAGGGAAAGGAGTTCTTTAAGTCTGAAGTGTACTAAGTCAGCACTAAAACAGGGTTCCTCAGGACTTTAATGAGAAAAACATGGCCCCGAGGAAAAACAGTAACAGAGAGTGTATTAAAACAAAAAGAGCCAGTGTAGGCCAGTTGGCGTCACTCAGTGGTTGAGCATGGACTGAACCAGGAGGTCCCAATTCTATTCCCAGTCAGGACACATGCCTGGGTTGTGGGCTCGGCCCCCAGTTTGGGATGTGCAGGATGCAGCCAATCAATGATTCTCTCTCATCATTGATGTTTCTATCTCTCTCTCCCTCTCCCTTCCTCTCTGAAATCAATGAAGTTTATTAAAAAATAAAAGAGCCAGGGTACAACACAGTAGCTGAGCTGGTGTCGTTGCCTATTGTGAGACAATTTCTCCGACAACCTCTTCCTCCCTTGTCCCCAGCCTGCTTACCATTTTGGGAGGCAGCACTTGCCAGGGCGAGAGCCACGTCAGCAGAGGACACCACCGCGTCCTCGGGGACGTGCATGGCCCCTGCCAGGTCATGCACGTTGAGCAGAGGGTGCAGTTCGGCCACTTTCTTGGGGGAGATGATCTCAGAAGGGATGCCTATCACACTGCCACGGAACACAAGGGGACAATGACATCACCGGCCTCCGACAGAGGGCAGGGGCAGTAACGCCAGGACAGGCTTCTAGCCTCACACATACTTCAGCCTGGAGTTGATGCGCTTCAGGGAGATCAGCCGGTCCTGAGTCTGGGCCAGAAAGATGGAGCCTGTCCGTGTGTAACCTGTAAGAACAAACAGCCGGAATGAGACCAACCAGGACAAATGTGGGGTGGCAAAGAGGCAAGCCCCCGGGATTATAAGTGAGAAGACCTGTGATGAGCCCCGGCACTGCCACCATCCAAACATTCTTGGCTCAGACTTCTGTGAAGATCAAATGAGATTTTAATGCACATGAAATCACTCATAAAAATAAAAATTAAAAGTTTCCACCACTAAAAAACACTTGGGGGGCGGGTGGAGATAACCCAGACTCATATTCTTCACTCTGTTTAGATTTTCTCCCCGGAGTTTTGGTGGCAGGTAACGCCCTAGAACAGTATTCAGCAAACCGCTCTGTTGACTGAGTTTGCCGACCACTGGACTGGACTAAATATTACCGTGTAGTCGGAAGCTGTGAGGATTAGGCAATTGTGGCATGTTGTGTGCAGAGAGGTAAAGGGTAGTATATGACAGTGGTCGGCAAACTCATTAGTCAACAGAGCGGCAAACCGAGGCTCGCAAGCCACATGCGGCTCATGAGCCGTGGTTTGCTGACCACTGCCCTAGAATACTCAGCCTTGAGCAAGTAGGTGAATGGCTGGAGGTCACTCATCTTGGATGCAGAGCATCCAGGCCAGACAGCTCCTGTTCCAGCTGAGGCCCTGCCTGCAGTGGGGACCCATGTCCTGGCTTCCACACTGCCTCTGGCAACCTCCTGACAAATCTAAAGGCACCAACAGCCTTCCAAAAACTCCTTGTGCCCACTGCAGCCAGAGTCATTTTCTGTTGTTTGAAATCAGACTCCACCTTATTACATTTGGGTCAATTACAAGTCCCCTAAAATGCCATGTATCTTAGTTCTTATGAAGAAAGAGTTGAATCAGTTATCATTTCAAAGGAATTACAATATTAGTGAGAATAACTTATTTTCTTAGTTTCTTTAGAAATCATCATATAAATATACCCTTCGCTGACATGACAAGAAATGTCTCAGTTTGGAGAACTGAAATTTCAGAGTTTGGTATTTAAATACAGTCTGTTCACCAGAGTAGTCCAATGACTTGTGGCTAACACAGCCTGAATTTCAGACAAAGGGTTCAAAAGTCATTTTCTGGCTGAAACCGGTTTGGCTCAGCGGTAGAGCGTCGGCCTGTGGACTGAAAGGTCCCGGGTTCGATTCCAGTCAAGGGCATGTACATTGGTTGCGGGCACATCCCCAGTAGGGGGTGTGCAGGAGGCAGCTGGTCGATGTTTCTCTCTCATTGATGTTTCTAACTCTCTCTCTCTCTCCCTTCCTCTCTGTAAAAAATCAATAAAATATATATATTTTTTAAAAAGTCATTTTCAGCTCACTACCATAGATTACATATAGCAGAGTACCACTGTATATATGTTCCTTTTAACACACTAAACAATTTTTTTTTAATATATTTTTGTTGATTTCTTACAGAGAGGAAGGGAGAGAGATAGAGAGCTAGAAACATCGATGAGAGTCATCGATCAGCTGCCTCTTGCACACCCCCCACTGGAGATGTGCCCGCAACCAAGGTACATGCCCTTGACCGGAATCGAACCCAGGACCCTTCAGTCCGCAGGCCGACGCTCTATCCACTGAGCCAAACCGATTTCGGCCCCACTAAATAATTTTTTATAAATGCATTATCACTGACTTGGAAAAACTACTCAACTCCCTGAATCTATTGAAGTAGGTCTCTTCAGCTATAAAAGAATGAGCTGTATTATAAGATCAATGACTATATAGAATACTTTTCCAAAGATTATAAAAGCTATTATGTTACCTCTTTCATTCACTTGACAAAAGACACTGAGATTGAAGCACTGCCGACACTAACATCAAAGTCAGGGTGAGGACTGGGGGTCATCTGCTGAGTCCGATTAGCAGGTAGTGAACGAACATCTCGAGTAAATGGACTGTTTTCAGAGGAAAAGCAGGTAACATCTTCCCTTAAACCTAGGGGCACGAATGTCACTTCATCCTTATTTCATGACCCAACAGCAGTCCGTGAGTCAAGTGACATGGCAGGCACCTGCCCAGCTGCGGGACAGGAGGCCTCTCCTCCTGGGCCCTGTCACCTTTCCCTGAGCCACTGGCAAATGACCCTGGGCGTGAGACAGTCTGATCCCCTTCTCGCTCGCCTGGCTTCCTCACTGCCCACAAGAACCAAGGAGAAGTCGGGCCTATAAGGATTTCAGATGGTGATCCAGAAAGCAAGCTAAGCTCCCTCACTTTACAGAAAAAGACCTATAGCCGAAACCGGTTTGGCTCAGTGATAGAGCATCTGTCTGAGGACTGAAAAGTCCCAGGTTCAATTCCGGTCAGGGGCATGTACAGTGATTGCAGGCACATCCCCGGTAGGGGGGGTGCAGGAGGCAGCTGGTCGATGCTTCTCTCTCATCGATGTTTCTAGCTCTCTATCTCTCTCCCTTCCTCTCTGTAAAAAATCAATAAAATATATTTAAAAAAAGAACAAAAAAAAAAAAAAGAACCTATAACCCCGATTCCTGTGCCATCCCACCACCTGAGGGATGCAAGGCCGGGCAATGCACTCGTCTCTGGCCCAATGGACCGGGGGCCCATTTTGTGGGCCTTATTCTGACTCAAACCCAGTTAATATCTGACTCAAGTACCTTGTTGCCATCAACCAAAGGGACTGCTTCCCAGCTGTCCTGCCTGGAGCAGCATCTTCCCTAGTCAGAGCCAGAGACTGTGCGGCAGCAGGAAGCACTTTCGCCACGTTCCCTGGAGAGCCCTGCCCTTCTCAGGAGGCCTGGCCAAGTGCAGTGACAGGGGGTCAAGGCGCCAAGGGCACACCATGTAAGGGGGCACCCATTCAGCGCTGTGGCTGCACGGTCACCCCAGGATGCGCACTTGTCTCAGCGTCCTGGCCCTGCCATGTGCCCGAGAATACACAGCCCCTTCTTCCAGCCTCCGGATCCTCTCCTGGCATCTCTCTCCCTCCACGGCTCCCAAATCCTACCTGCCAGACAACCAGTCTTCCTCTACAGTTTACTTCATGACTATGAACTATAGAAAATGGAAATGTGATAAACCCTTACTTGTGATCAAAATTTCAAACCTGCCTTTCCCTAATGAAAATGTCAGCGGTCACATGATTTCTAAAGGGCTGGCGAGGTAAACCACACTGTGCTTAGACTATTGTTGAATAGTCCGCTACTGAGCACATGGCAGAGCCACTGCAGCTGGCAAAAGACATAGCTACCACCCTCTGTCAGGATTAGTCTCCAATGAGCTCCGATTCATTTTGTGCGATGTCTTCAAAAGAGCGACCCTGACAAATGCAAGTGTCTGGAATTTCATCACTGGGCCTGGCTACCCACTCAGGATGTGCAGTGCACTCACCACAGTCTCATCAGCCACCAGAGCAGGCTCCAGGCTGGGCTTCCACTAACCCGTCCCCTTACAACAAACTGATGGCCTTTCTCTCTGCCTTTGATCAAGGGACCAGCGTGTAGATGGGTCTTCCTCTTCCTGGGACAGTTCCTTCACTCCAGTGCTGGCTGGCTTACAACCCCTGTGTCCTTCCCCCCATTACACAGGTAAGAAGAGACGTGAGAAAGCTGTCGAGTCAGGAACACCCTTACTAGCGACTGGGGTACTTCAATGGGTCAAACTCTGACTTAACTTCTAAGCACCTAACTTAAATTCCTCTTCTTCCTCCTCCTCCACTTACTATCCTTCAACAAGTGAAATATATAGGAAATAGTCCAGGAAAACCTTACTATCACAAGAATTATAGCATCTGAAAAGGACCTGGAATGATGATTGAATCTCATGTTAAATACAGGGAAACAAAGCCTGGCCGGCTTTGCTCAGTGGTTGACCAGTTAACCCATGAACAAAGAGGTCAAGGTTCAATTCCTGGTCTGGGCACAAGTCGAGTTGTGGGCTCAATCACCAGTAGGAAGCATGCAAAAAGCAGCCCATTGATGATTCCCTCTCATCATTGATGTTTCTATCTCTCCCTCTCCTTTCATCTCTAAAATCAAGAAAGCATTTTTAAAATAAAATAAAGTAAAAATAGGGAAACAAAGACAGCTCAAAAGCAAAATGACTTGCCCAAGGTAATACTCTGACTAGTAGCAAAGCCCAAACTACAACTCGGGTCTGAATTACCACTCACCAGGCCAACTCTTGTGGGACCGCACACAGTGCCCAGGAAACGGCAGACCCCCTGCTTACCTGTTTGGATCCCCGTTTCTTGCTCTAACTGCTGGTACAGTCTGTTTGAATAGTCTGCCATCTTCTGCTCGATGCTCAAGTGCCTGGCAGTGCTTATGATGCCCGCACAGAACCTCGTGGAGCCAGCGGCCAGCCTGCAGGGAGGATCCCAAAGGCCGTTAGGTGGACTCATACCTGTGCATGCAGCCCGTTCAAGTCCCAACTACAGCACCGGTCTATCATAGCAAAAGATGGAAACACCTACATGCCCACAGACATGACACTGATTTCACATTTTGGAGTTCACCTACATGGTGGGATACTATACAGCCATAAAAATTAATGAGAAAGCTTTTATCCCACAATGTGAAGCAATCCTATTGAGAAAAGCATGGCTAGGAATGCTACCGCTTGTATAAAACAGAGAACAAATAAATGAATACCCATTTACACCAATATATACTGAAGAATATATATATATTAAAGAGATATAGTATATATATATATATATATATATATATATATAGATAGATAGAGAGATAGAGAGAGAGAGAGAGAGAGAGAATATATAGAGAGGGGATCTGGACAGATTCACCAGAAACTTAACTTGCCTCTAGTGAGAGAAACTTGAAGCCAGAGGTCAGGATTGGGAGAGAGACTTTCCCTGGACACTCTTCTACAATTTTCTATTCTGACTTATGTCAATGTATTGCCTTTTAAGAAATAAACTTTTTTAAAATGTCCAATTTGTTATAGGCAAAAGAACAACAAAATCCTGAAACAGATAAAGAACTAGGGGTAAAATGAAGAATTCAAAAAAAAAACGATGAACTATTCTATATAATAAAGAGGTAATATGCAAATTGACCATCACTCCAACACACGAGATGGCACTCCCATGTGGTCAAAGATGGCCACCCCCATGTGGACACAAGATGGATACCACAAGATAGCTGGCAGGGGAGGGCAGTTGTGGGCAATCAGGCCAGCAGGGGAGGGCAGTTGGGAGGGGGACACAGGCCTGCAGGGGAGGGCAGTTTGGGGGGGGATCAGGACTGCAGGGAAAGGCAATTGGGAGAGACCAAGCCTGAAGGGGAGGACAGTTAGGGGGCACCCAGACCTGCAGGGGAGGGTAGTTGGGGTGGGACCAGGCATGCAGGGGAGAGCAGTTGGGTAAAACCAGGCCTACAGGGAGGGCAGTTGGGGGCAACCAGGCTTGCAGGGTGGGGCAGTTGGGAGGGACCAGGCCTGCAGGGGAGGGCAGTTAGGGGCAATTAGGCTGCAGGAGAGGGCAATTAGGGGCAATTAGGCTGGCAAGGAAGGAAAGTTAGGGGTGACCAGGCCAGCAGGGGAGGGCAGTTAGGGGCAATCAGGCCAACAGGGGAGCAGTTAGACATTGATCAGGCTGGCAGGCAGAAGCAGTTAGGGGCAATCAGGCAGGCAGGTAGGCAGGCGGTTGGGAGCCAGCAGTCCTAGATTGTGAGAGGGGACCCAGATTGGAGAGGGTGCAGGCTGGGCTGAGAGACATACACCTACCCACCCCCATGCATGAATTTTGTGCCGTGGGCCTCTAGTCCTATATAATAAAGAGGTAATATGCAAATTCACCATTACTCTAAACACACAAGATGACCACCCCATGTGATCAAAGATGGCTGCCACAAGATGGCCAGCACGGGAGGGCAATTGTGAGTGATCAGGCCAGCAGGGAAGGGCAGTTGGGGGACCAGGCCTGCAGGGGAGGGCATTTGGGAGGAAAAGGCCTGCACAGGAAGACAATTGTGAGTGATCCAGCCAGCAGGGGAGGGCAGTTGGGGGACCAGGCCTGCAGGGGAGGGCATTTGGGAGGAAAAGGCCTGCACAGGAGGGCAATTGTGAGTGATCAGGCCAGCAGGGGAGGGCAGTTGGGGGACCAGGCTTGCAGGGGAGGGCATATGGGAGGAAAAGGCCTGCAGGGAAGGGCAGTTGTGGGGGACCAGGCCTGCAGGGGAGGGCAGTTGGGAGGGACCAGGCCTGCAGGGGAGGGAGGCTGGGGGCAACTGGGCTGGCAGGGGAGCAGTTAGGTGTCGATCAGGCTGGCAGGGGAGTGGTTAGGGGGTGATCAGGCTGATAGGCAGAAGCGGTTAGGAGCAATCAGGCAGGCAGGCAGGCAAGCGGTTGGGAGACAGCAGTCCTGGGTTGTGAGAGGGATGTCGAACTGCCAGTCGGGCATTCCTCGAGAGGTCCCAGATTGGAGAGGGTGCAGGCTGGGCTGAAGGACAACGCCCCCTACCTCCACCCCCCACACGAATTTTGTGCACCAGGCCTCTAGTAGTTAATAACGACATATAAACGTTGGGTCGTTTATGAGTTGATATCACTAATATGGGATGTTAATAACAAGTGAAAGTTGGGGGTAAGTTATATGGGAACTCCCTTCTGTATACTCAATTTTTCTGTAAATCCTAAGTTTTTTCATAATAAGTTACTTAAATGAAAAACAAAAACAAATAGAGCAGCCTGGACTGCATGGCTCAGTGGTTGAGTATCAACCTATAAACCAGGAGATCATGGTTCAATCCCCAATCAGGGCTGAAGCCCAGGTTGTGGGCTCAATCCCCAATGTGGGGTGTGCAAGAGGCAGCCAATCAATGATTCTCTCATCTCTGATGTTTCTATTTCTCCTTTCCTCTCTGAAGTCAATAAAAAATATATATACATATACATACATATATATATATATATATATATATATATATATATATATACACACATACGTGTGTGTGTGTGTGTGTGTGTGTGTGTGTGTGTGTATATATATATATATATATATATATATATATATATATATATATATAAAACAAGTAAACAGAGCAGGATGCAGGCAATTTCAGGCTGACTCCTGGGGGAACCCTTGGCCCCAGGGTTTGTGTTGCTGCCTGACTACTAGAATAAGGAGGAGAACAGATGGCAAGATGTGCTCTGAACATGAATAAACACATGCTTCAGAGACTTGGTTTGCTGGACTCTGCTAGCTCTCCAAAACCAGGAAACATGAGTTCTAGGCATCAACAAACCAAACCCAGTGCAGGATTTCCACCTGTGAGCCTTCTCATGCCCCTAGCAACCCTGATTAGCTAGTGGTGGGACAGCATCGCCCAAGGGAGGAGGAGAGGACAGGAGGGAATTCATGCCCAGTGGATCCTCACCTGCCCTGCTCCAAAAGGACAATGTCCTTCCACCCCAGCTTGGACAGGTGATAGGCCACAGATGTGCCCATGATCCCCCCGCCACAGATGACCACCTGCGCCTGGGCAGGCAGGGCGACAGAATGCGCCTCGGCTGCTGATGCACTGCTTCTGGCTGAGGACCAGTTCTGCCATCCTCGGCTGGTTCTTTGTCTTTGGACCACCGATAGCAACCGGTAAAACATCACGTCTGTCAGCAATGGGAGGTGTGCACTCACTCAGTCAGAAGGAGATCCCAAGCACTTGACCTAGACAGAAAAAAACAAACATTTCATTCCACTGTGCTGAGTGCATACAATTCATGAGAAAAGGATGAAATAAAAACCACCATTGTTCATTTATCAAATAGGTGAGGACTGAATCCCATACATTGAGCTAACTTGGATTCAACAGCGAGCAATAATAAAGAGGTCCCAGCCTTTAGTAACCTACATCTGAGAGGAAGGGAGTCTGTTTGAGAGTGTACACGAAAGTGGAAACTATAAACAAAGTAAGTCACAAAGAGTAACTAATTTTAATACCGTGATCAGGAAAGAAGGTGACATTGTGAAAAGATGTGACCGATGAAATGGAACCAGCTATCTGAGAGTTCCAATAGATTGAACATGGCCCCTCTCTTGGCTTCTGTGATACCTCTGCCTGGTTTTCCAGTAGAAATGTGCCTGGCAGGCTGAAGCTGAGTGTGTATGAAGGTGAGGAAACTGTGGCTCAGTGGATTGAACATGGTCCCATGCACCAAGAGGTTGCTGGAACAAGTGTTATCAAAGGCCCTGATGTGAGACCTGCCTTGATGGGCCCAAGCACAGAGAAGAAGCCAGCCTGTCCCCAGCATGAGGAGCAAGGGGGCCAGATCTAAGAGAAAACTGGAGAGGCAGGCAGAAAGCCACTACACACCACCCTTGGATGTGGGAATTTTATTCTAAGTGAACAGAAAAATACTAAAGGACTGAATGAAATGATCTGACCTATTTTCCAAAATCAGCCTGGCTCCATGGTGGAGACTGCACTGCAGAATGAGAGGAAGAGCAAGGCTGGGCTGGGAAGCTACAGCAGTATTTCAGGGGGACGTCATGGTGGCTGAGACAAGGAGGGGGCAGCGGAGTCAGAGGCATGACTGGACTGTTTTGGAAGTAGAAATGGCAGAATTTACTTGCCAACAAACAGAATGTTAACATGCAAAGAGGGAGAATTAAGGACATTGCCTATGTGTCTGGGTTGAGCAACTGGGCCACTTGCTATAGTGTGAGGAGCAGGAAGGAACAGGGAGTGAGCCTGGGAGGCTGAGGGTGAGTGTGTACGTGTGTGTGTGAGTGTGTGTGTATATAGTTGAATATTCAACTTTTAGAGTTAAGTACAATATACCCATCTGCATCCACGTGGAAACACTAAGTAGCAGCTGGATACACAATCTGAAATGGGAAGGACGCTGGGAGTCATTAGCATATGCACAATGTTGAAAGTCCTAACATTTCGAGCAACAAGCACTCTGAGGCTCCCCAGCATTCAGATGGACAGAGAAAGACGAGACTAGAGACAGGACTGGACGCCGTGGCAGAATCAGTGTACAGACAAAGGCAAGTGGCTAAAGAGACGAAGGAGGAGCGGTTAGTAAGGTAGAAGGAAAACCAGGCACAGGTTCCACGAAATGGCGAACTACAGACAGTGCTGAGGGTGGAGCAGGTGGCGGAGTGTCCGCTGGGATGTGACAGCACAGAGGTCCTGATGTCCTCAAGAAGAACATTTCAGGGGAGAGGAAGGGAGGACATACGGACAAGAGCAAACTGAAATAAGCAAGATGTAGGAGTAGGAACAGCTCCGTTAGTTTGCTCTTATGGGGAGCAGAAAAGAGGGAAGGATGTGGGTAGAGCAAGGTTAGCTGGTTGTTTTTAAGGATGGGAGTTGTTAAGAATATTTCACTGGGCCAGCAAGTGTGGGTTAGTAGATTGAACATCATCCCATGCCAAAAGGTCACTGGTTCAATTCCCAATCTGGGTATATGCCTTGGTTGTGGGCTCCATCCCCAGTAGGGCATGCAGGAGGCAGCTAATCACAGTTTCTCTAACACTTATGTTTTTATCTTCTCATCCTCTCTCTTCCACTCTATCCAAAGAAAATCAGTGAAAACATATTTTAAAAATATATATTTCACTGCTATGGAACGACCCAGTACAGGGAAAGAGATGGGTGAGAAAGCAGAGTCAATTAGAAGCCTGAGGTCCTAGAGAAGGAAAGAGAGACAGGGGCGCAGGCCTAAGGGAAGGATGGCCTACCTTGTGTTTCCAGGAGTGATGTGGTGCAGATTTAAGGCAGGTGTTTCTTCCAGAAAAGCACAGGATGATTAGTCAGGCTGATCAGTTACACACGAGACACAGGTTATAACCAAGCACACCTTTCTACAGACCACTAACTGTAAGTGAGAGAAGGGAGAGTAGTCATATAAGAAGTAGCACTTAAGCTGAGCCTTGAAGGGGTAAGATCTGGACAAAGAGGGACAAGAAGCACACACAATTGTTACAGCCAAGTCCAACACGGGTACTTGTGAATGAGAGTAAGGGACCAGGCCTGGAGGCCTCGGTCTCTGAATGCTGGTAGCAGGGACTGGAGTAAGGTAGATCCAGACCACATAGTCTTTGGAAACTTGGTCCAACTTGGTCCACTATACCGTAATGAATTACTACAGGCTGAATGGGACAAAGGCAGGGTTTGAACAAAACTGAAAAGCAGAATTGAAGTAAGACCCACTGGCAGACTATGCAATCATTGAGGTATGAGATGAGGATATAAGATGACGGGGGGCAAACAAAGGGACATCAGGGCAGCACATGGCTAGTAAACTCACCACTACCACCTTCCATATCAGCCTCAGCACCCACAGTAGGCTCCACATCAACCCAAACTGTCTAAGGCCAAGGTATTGACACTCATCCATCAGAGAGGACTCCCAGAAGTGAGACAGTGTCCCAAGAGAAATCCCATCAAACTGGGGACTAATTATTTTGGCCACCTTGTGACTGCCACCATGCCTCCCACCCATGGTCCCTGTGAAACTGTCTTAAGATAGCTGCTTCTTGCCGAAACCGGTTTGGCTCAGTGGATAGAGCATCGACCTGCGGACTGAGAGGTCCCAGGTTTGATTCCGGTCAGGGGCATGTATGTTGGTTGCGAGCGCAGCCCCAGTAGGGGGTGTGCAAGAGGCAGCTGGTCGATGATTCTCTCTCATCGATGTTTCTCTCTCATCGATGTTTCTAACTATCCCTCTCTCTTCCTCTCTGTAAAAAATCAATAAAATATATTTTAAAAAAAAAAAAAGATAGCTGCTTCTCCACACAGCTAGTCTCCTGTAAGCTATAATCTGGGGCCACTTCACATGTACCAACATTCTCATCAAGGGGGTGCCAAAACAAGAGAGAGAGCAAAAAATTAAAACCTATTTGAAAAACTAATAACAGAAAACTTCTCTAACCTAGTGAAGGAAATAGACATAGAAGTCCAGGAAGTGCAAAGAGTTCTAAACAAGATGAAACCAAAGAGGCCCAAACCAAGATACATCATAATTAAAATACCAAAGGTTAAAAACAAAGAAATAATTTTGAAAGTAGCAAGAGAAACGTAGTTGGTTACATGCCAGGGAGTTTCCATAAGACGACTATCAGCTGATTTCTCAACAGAAACTTAGCAGGCCAGAGGGATTGGCACAATCAAAGTGATGAAAAAAGCAAAGACCTACAACCAATATTATCCCATCCAGCAAGGCTATCATTTAGAATAGGAAAGAGAAAAAGGTTCCTAGAGAAGATAAAGGTAAAGGAGCTCACTACTTTACCAGCATTACCAGAAATGTTAAAGGTACTTCTGTAAGTAGATAAGATAAAAAATATGAATAAGAAAATATAGGAAAGAAAAATTCTTACTGAAAAAGGCAAACATTTAGTAAAAGCAATTCATCAACCAACTATAAAATATAAAGGTAAAATAGGAAGTGTATATATATACATCTATATTATATATATATATATATATATATAACATATATATATAATATATAATATTATATATATATATATATATTATATATATATATATATATATATATGGCTAATATGCAAAGTGTCCACTCAGGAGTTTGACCCAGAGACTGGGAGTTCGATCACTCACTATGATGTGCACTGACCAGGGGCCAACGTGGAATGAAGAAAAGCCTTGGCTGGCCGAAACCGGTTTGGCTCAGTGGTAGAGCGTCGGCCTGCGGACTGAAAGATCCCAGGTTCGATTCCAGTCAAGGGCATATACATTGGTTGTGGGCGCATCCCCAGGAGGGGGTGTGCAAGAGGCAGCTGGTCGATGTATCTCTCTCATCGTCGTTTCTAGCTCTCTATCTCTCTCCCTTCCTCTCTGTAAAAAATCAATAAAATATATATTTTTTTAAAAAGCCTTGACTGGCAGCCGGCAGTCAGGGAAGGAAAGCCCTGGTCAGCAGCCAGAAGGTCCTGATCGGCCCTGATTGCTAGCCAGGCCTAAGAACCCTACCCATACACGAATTTCATGTACCAGGCCTCTAGTGTGTGTGTGTGGTGTGCGTGTGTATACACCTATACACACACACACACACACACACACACACACACATATATGTATGTATGTATATATATGTATGTATATGTTCATAGATGCCTACACATATATATGAATATATGTATATAAAAGCCTATGTGGTCATCACACTCTCACACTGTGATGCCCTCAAGCTGTAACAATCCATCACCGGGAGGTCACATGTGCAGCGGGTGTGAGTACAGGTGGGCAAGGACTTGATGTTGCATGTATGGCTTGGAGTCAGCTCTGCTTGGAGCCGGCAGGTCCTGGCGGCTCCACACAGCAACGCCGGGAGTCCCGGCGATTCTGAGCGGCATGAAGGTGGGACCCGACTGCAGCCTACCTTTTTGGGGCAATCCATCGTGGGAACCCTGGATGGGTGGGCAGGACCTATCTCTCTGGGGAGATCAACCACAGGGCTCCCACATTGTGAGAGGGCACAGGTCAGGCTGGGGAACCTCCCCCCCAGCACATGAATTTCGTGCACCGGGCCTCTAGTCTACATCACAAAAAGCCTGTGGTTGTGACGTTATAACGGATGTGAGCTACTTGTGGTGGGGAGCTACTAGCAGTGAAGAGCTATGAGCGTGGAGGGTGGGGCAGCGAGTTGCTAGCGGAAGAGAGCTACAATTGGTGGAGGGCAGGGCGTAAGCTATGAGCAGCAATGGGCAGAGCGGAAATGAGCTACTCATACACAATTTTGTGCATGCTGGGCCTCTAGTATTTCTAACAACAAATTAAGGGATACACACACACACACACACACACCAGAAGTTAAAAGTAATGACAAAAATGGAGAGGGGCCAAAACCGGTTTGGCTCAGTGGATGGAGTGTCAGCTTGCGGACTGAGGGGTCCTGGGTTCGATTCCGGTCAAGGGCATGTGTCTTGGTTGCGGGCACATCCACAGAGAGGGGTGTGCAGGAGGCAGATGATCGATGTGTTTCTCATCGATGTTTCTAGCTCTCTCTCTCTCCCTTCCTCTCTGTAAAAAATCAATAAAATATATATTTTTAAAAATGGAAGGGATAAGTAGAAATCGTAGTGATTTTAGAATGTGTTCAAACTTAATCAACCATCCACTTAAAATAGACTATAATAAAAATACTTTGGTATAAATAAAGCATATGGTAACCACAAACCAAAAATCTACAAGATATATCCTATATAATAAAAGGCCAATATGCAAATCGATCAAAGGGTAGAACAACCTGTCACTAGGATGCACACTGACCACCAGGGGTCAGACGCTCAACACAGGTGCTGCCCCTAGTGGTGTACTCCTATAGGAGGAGCACCACTCAGCCAGAAGCCAAGCTTATGGCTGGCAAGCGCAGTGGCGGTGGTGGGAGCCTCTCCTGCCTCCACATCAGTCCAGCATCCCCCAAGGACTTCCAGGCTGAGAGAGGGTGCAGGCCAGACTGAGGGACCCCACCCTGAGTGCATGAATTTCGTGAACTGGGTCTCTAGTCTGTGTGTATGTGTGTGTGTGTGTGTGAGAGAGAGAGAGAGAGAGAGAGAGAGAGAGAGAGAGAGAGAGAGAGAGAGAGAGAGAGAGAGAGAAAGGTTAATATGCAAAATGTCCCCTCAGGAGTTCAACTGGGAAAATGGGAGTTTGGTTGCTCGCTATGATGTGCGCTGACCACCAGGGGACAGCACGGAACATGGCAGGTAACCAGTGGCAGATGGTGCTGAAGAAGCGAGGGAAGGAGGAGGTGGGGAAATAGGAAACTGTGTGGTGGTGGTGCATGGGTGGCAAGGGAAAGAGAAGGTGGGGAGGTGGGGAACCTGATTGGCCCTGGTCACCGGCCAGGCCTAGAGACCCTACCCATGCACGAATTTTGTACAACAGATCCCTAGTACAAGAAATAAAGAGAAAGGAATACAAGCACAACACTATAGAAAGTCACCAACTATAAGATAAGAGAGCAAGAAAATAAGAAAGGAACAGAGGACTACAAAAAACAATTAAAATGGCAATAACTACTTACCTATCAGTAATTATATATCAATGGACTAAATGTTCCATTTAGAAGATATAGGGTAGATGAATGAAACAAACAAACAAACAAACAAGAACTGAACATATATATGCTGCCATGAAGAGACTCGTTCAGATAGAAAGACATACATAGACTGAAAGTAAAGGGATAGAAAAGATATTTCATCCAAATGGAAAATAAAAAAACAAAGCTGTAGTACCAATACTTATGATGAGAGAGAATCATTGATATGCTGCCTCCTGCACAACATCTACTGGGGATCAAGCCTGCAACCCTGGGCATGTGCCATGATTGGAAATTAAACTGTAACCTTTTGGTTCATGGGTCTATGCTCTATCACTGAGTCACACCAGCTGGGCAAAATAGACTTTCAAACAAGGAATGTAACAAGAGACAAAGAAGGGCATTCCATAATGATAAAGGTATCAACCTAATAATAACTCATAAACATCTACACATCCAATGTGTATATGTGTGTGTGTAATATATCTACATATATAAAAGGCTAATATGCTAAGTGTCTGACCATCCAACTGGTCACAATGATGCACACTGACCATCAGGGTGCAGATGTTCAATGCAGGAGCTTCCATGACTTGCACTGGCCATTTGCAGAGAAACAGCACCATGGACCTGGTGCCCACAAAGCAATACTTGGCTTCCCCCAGGTGGGACACAAGTCCTGGCAACACGCAGAGCACACAAATCGCAGCCAATACTGCTGAGACCCCATGGCTCAAAATGCAGCCCACAGCCCAGCCAGGAAATGGTCGCTGTGAGCACCAGTTAATGATGTCAAGTAGCAACAACTAGCCTCCTTGCAGTTTCTTCAGCCCAGGAATACAACTTGCTTTATAGCCAGGTGCAAACATTTTACACTTTCACCAAATGTCTGTGAAGCATTTTCCCTATGTCTCATCTCATTTGATCCTCATAGAAATCCTGGAGTAGCTAGATAGGAGACTCAGTAAAATCCTATTTTCTTTTCTTTTCTTTTTTTTAAATATATTTTATTGATTTTTTTATAGAGAAGAAGGGAGAGAGATAGAGAGCTAGAAACATCGATGAGAGAGAAACATCAACCAGCTGCCTCCTACACACCCCCTGCCAGGGATGTGCCCGCAACCAATGTACATGCCCTTGACCGGAATCGAACGTGGGACCTTTCAGTCCACAGACTGATGCTCTCCACTGAGCCAAACCAGTTTCAGCCCTATTTTTTTTTCTCATTAAAAGCAGGAAAACAAAGATTTAGAAAGTTTATAAATTTAACTAGAAAAGAAATAAATGGTAAACTTTGAAAATGACTTCAGGTTTTCTAACTGTGCAGAATATAGTCAAACACTGCTGCAGTCAAATATTTTACCCTTCGTTCTCCCTGCGTAATAATAATACTCTGCTTCAAGTTGATATTTACTGCTGTGTTGCTCACAGTTACCTGAAAGAGAAGTTGGGATGCTTCACTGGGCTGGAAAAAGTTTAGCTACATCACAAAGCAGGTCTAATTAAGCAAGTTTATTCTATAAAAAGCTAAGTTGACTCGCATATGCGTGTGTTTCCATCTGTCATTGCTGATCGTGAATTTGGTTGACACTTCTATTATAGAGAAAGGACAAATAGTGATATTGAAGTTTTTTTTCTAATTAATTTCTTTCCAATGTGCACGAATCCGTACACCAGACCACTAGTGTGTGTGTGTGTGTGGGGGGGGGGGGTGTTCGTATTTAAATATATAAAACAAATATTCTCAGATATAAAGATATAAAGACAATAATACAGTCATAATAAGGGTTTAACATCCCATTAATATCAATGGATAGGTCATCTAGGTAGCAAATTAACAAGGATACAGTAGCCTTAAATGACACATTAGACCAGGTAGGCATAATTGGTATTTTTAAGACAATTCACTCAAAAGCAGCAGAATAAACATTCTTTTCAAGTGCATGTGAAACATTTTTTCTTTTTTAAAAAATATATCTTATTTTTTTCCACAAAGAGGAAGGGAGAGGGACAGAGAGTCAGAAACATCCATGAGAGAGAAACATCGATCAGCTGCCTCCTGCACACCCCACACTGAGGATGTGCCCATAAGCAAGGTACATGCCCCCGACCAGAATCGAACCTGGGACCCTTCAGTCAGCAGGCCAACACTCTATCTACTGAGCCAAACTGGTTTCGGAAAATGTGAAACATTTTCTAGGATAGACCACATGTTAGTCCACAACACAAGTCTCCATAAATCTAAGATGACTGAAATCATATCAAGCATTTTCTCTCACCACAATGGTATAAAACTAGAAATCAATGATAAGAAAAAAACTGGGGTAAAAAAACAAAAACACATGAAGAGTAAATAACATGCTGCTAAAACAATGAGTGGATTAACAAGATCAAGGAAGAGCCCTAACTGGTTTGGCTCTGTGGACAGAGCATCAGCCTGTGGATTGAAGGGTCCCAGGTTCGATTCCAGTCAAGGACATGTACCTTGGTTGCATACACATCTCCAGTGGGGAGTGTGCAGGAGGTAGCTGATCAATGTTTCGCTCTCATCAATGTTTCTAACTCTGTATCTCTCTCCCTTCCTCTCTGTAAAAAATGAATAATAAAAAGAAAACAGAGAGAAACCAAGATGGTGACATAGGGTAGACACCCGAATGCAGCCTACCACAACAAATTTGAATTTAGAACTGAATTTAGAACTGAAAAACAGGGGAAACATCGACCTGAAGTGCCGGAAAGCTGGCTGAGAGGAGGCTCTTCCATCTGGGAAGGAGAGAGAAGGCACGCTGAACCTCAAAAACTGTGAAAGTGTGGAGAACTGTGCGTGAAAAGGCGGCCGCCGGACTTCGCTGCCAGCTTGCTTGCAGAGTGCGGAGAGGGCGGGCTGAGCTCACTACTGGCTCACTCCCTGCGCGCGAAGAGGGCGGACAGCTAATGCATGGCTACCTTTCTTGTTCGTGAGGAAAACAGAACCACCCTATTGCGCTGATAGACGGCCCCAGACAGGGAGGGGCCAGACTGTCAGGCAGTGGGCAGAGATCTCTCAGAGGTGTGTGAAGCCAGCAGCCATTACTGTGGGACTCAGAAACCAAGCCCTCATAGGGAGGAGCTAAATAAAGCTTGTCTGCACCACCAGAGACTCTGCCCCATCCAAGCGGAGCACAGAAGCCCTTCCAGTGGCTAGCTTTCTCGTTCGCAGTGAATGGGACTCTCCTAGGGAGTGACAGACAGGAATCTAAAGCTTGCCTGCGCCTATACCAAAGAGGTGTGCATGCCTGCAACCAACTGTGCGGGATTCAGCAAAGCTTGTCTGTCCCACCCCGAGACTCTGCCTCATTCAAGCGGAATACAGAAACCCTCCAAGCTGAGACACTTCTGATCCTCATAGCCAACTGACTTGGAGATCAACGCTTCCCAGTGAAACCAACAACAAGCAAGGCTTAACAGCCCACAAAGGGCTACACCAAGACTGTCCACCTCAGGTAACTGGGAGGCTGACTCACTGAACCATATAGGACACCTTAGCACACAGAGCCACCCTACCAACTCAGGGAAGCTGTGAAAATGCCGAGACAAGGAAACAGATCACAAACAAAAGAAATGGAGGAAAAGAAGCGACTGGATATAGAGTTCAAAACCATGCTTATAAGGTTTTTCAAGAATTTCCTAGAAAAGGCTGATAAAATAAACGAGACCTATGAGAATATGAAAAGGGATCAACTAGAAATAAAGAATACATTGTCTGAAATAAAAAATATTATACAGAGTCCTAAAAACAGAATGGAAGATCACAAGAATCAAGTCAAAGATTTGGAACACAAAGAGCCAGAGGACACTCCTCCACAGAAGCAAGAATATAAGAGAATCCAGAAAGTTGAAGATAGTGTAAGAAACCTCTGGGACAATTTCAAACGAACCAACATCAGAATTATGGTGGTCCCAGAAGAAGAGAGAGCAAGATACTGAAAATATACTGGAAGAAATAGTGGCAGAAAACTTCGCCCATTTGGGGAAAGAAATAGACTTATAAGTCCAGGAAGTGCACAGAACCCCAAATAAAAGGAATCCAAAGAGGACCACACCAAGACCATCATAATTAAAATTCCAAGAGCAAAAGACAAAGAGAGAATATTAAAAGCAGCAAGAGCAAAGCAGGTAGTTATCTATAAAGGAGCACCCATACGATTGTCAGCTGATTTCTCAACAGAAACCATGCAGGCCAGACAGGAATGGCAAGAAATATTCAAGGTGATGAATAATGAGAACCTACAGCCAAAAATACTCTACCCAGCAAAGTTATCACTCAGAATCGAAGGCCAGATAAAGAGCTTCACAAATAAATTTAAGCTAAAGGAGTTCATCACCGCCAAAGCAGAATTATATGAATTGCTGAAAGAGGTTCTTTAGGAAGAGGAAGAAGATATAGGTAAAAATTATGATCAACAAATACGTTAACTATCAACAAGTGAAACTAAAAGCTAAGGGAATTAAAAAACCTGATGAACAATATTAACTGGTGAATATAATAGAATCAGAGGTACGGAAGGGGAGTGGACTGACTATTCTTGGGGAAAAGGGGAGAAGGGGGGTGCGGGAACAGCCTGAACAAAAACTGTGCACCTATGGATAAGGACAATGAGGAGTGGGGAAAGGGCAGAGGGTGGGGTGGGAACCTGGTGGAGGGGAGCAATGGAGGGGGAAAAATGAGTAACATTTGTAATAATATAAACAATAAAGATTTATTTAAAAAATAAAAAAATAAAAAAAATCAAGGAAGAAATCAAAAGATACCTTGAGACAAATTTCCTCAACAAAATATTAGCAAACCAAATCCAACAATCTATACTAACAAAAGGGTAATATGCAAATTGGTCACAACACCCTCACAGTAACAACAGAACAGGCTACATGGGGTAACCAGGTAGACAGGGGGGTTAGCAAGGGACGACCAAATGACTGACCAGCAGGCTTCATGGGGTAACCAGGTCAGCATGGGAGGCAGTGAGGGGCAACCAGGCTGGCAGAGGGGGGGCAATGAGGGGTGACCAGGCCAGCAAAGGGGGAGGGTGCAGTTGGGAGCAACCAGGCCAGCAGAGGGAGAACTAAGGGGCAATCAGGCTGGCAGGCAGAGGAGAGGCAGTTAGGGGTGATCAGGCTGATGGGGAGGGGGCGGGGGGAGGGGGGACCAGTTAGGGGTGATCAGGCAGGCAGGTAAGCAGTTAGGAGCCAGTGGTCCCAGGGATAGGGCCAAAACTGGCAGTTGGACATCCCCCGAGGGATCCCGGATTGGAGAGGGATCCCATGGATTGCATGTTGGGCTGAGGGAACCACCTCCTCCTGTGTGCGAATTTCATGCACCCGGCCTCTAGTACATTATATAAAGATTATACACCATGACCAGGTGGGATTTATTCCCAGGATGCAAGCTTGGTTCAATATCTGAAAACCAAGTAACATGACACACCACATAAGCAAAATGGATAAAAATAATATGATCACATCAACAGACTCAGAAAACACATTTGACATAATCCATTATCTATTAATATTTTAAAAATCTCAGCAAAATGGAATAGAGGGAACCATACCTTAACATAATAAAGACCATATATGACAAACCCACATCTAACGTCATATTCGAGTGAAAAGCTGAAAGCTTTAAGTTCAGGAACAAGACAAGATGGTCCACTTTGACCATTTTTATTCAACACTAGAGGCCGGGTGCATGAAACTTCATGCACTGGAGGGGGGTCCCTCAGGCCACCTACCCCCTCTCACAATACGGGAACCCTCAGAAGCAAAAAGGTGACACAGACAGAGATCAGGCTGCTGCCACTGCCGGCCCTGGTTAACTGAGCCTCAGGTGGCCCTAGGCAGTTGGGAAGCTGCCATCAGAGGTGTGCCTGCACCTCCGGCTGGCCATGGGTAGCTGGGCAGTCGCCATCTGAGGCTTGCCTGTGCCTCAAGCCAACCCTGGGTGACTAAGGGGCTGAGGGGATTGGGGGACTCTGGAAGCAGGTGCACAGAGCAGCATACCTGTTGCCCGGGTGGGGCTGAGGGGACTGGGCACCACCATCTTGTGGCTGTGGGCACCGCCATCTTTGAGGGCATGGCAGCAATTAGCATATTCCCTCCTTATTGGCTGTGGGCATGGCCACTTTGCAACAGTGTGAGGGTCAATTAGCATGTTCCCTTGTTATTAGAAAGGATAGTACTGGAAGTCCTAGCCAGAGCAAACAAATAAGGGAGGGGAAAAAGACATCCAAATTGGAAAGAAAGAAGTAAAACTGTTATTACTTGTAGTTAGCATGAAATCGTATAGAGAGGTGGAGAGGGAGACTGGGAGAGAGTATAGAGAGGTGGAGAGGGAGACTGGGAGAGAGAGAAACATCAACGTAAGAGGCATAGTAGCAATTGGTCCCCACCCTACGAAGCCCCGACTAGTCCCATAAACCAAGAAGTCTAGGTTCAATTCCCTGTCTAGGAACCAGTTTACGGGAGGCATCCTATCAATGATTCTCTCTCATTATTGATGTTTCTATCCCTCTCACTTGCTTTCTCTGAAATCAATAAGACCATATATATATTTTTAAAAATAAAATGAAACCACATGAGTAAGAAAGGGTAACTAAGAGGACAGAACCACATGGCACATCCCCAACAGAGAAAAGAGAATTGCAAAGATGACAGAAGAAACATAATAACAAATGAGTTTATCATGGCCTTCAACAGAATCAGCAAAATGAGAGGGAGAGGGAGGAAGAAGGCAGATTCAAAACAGATGCAAACAACAAAGGAAAAGAAGGAACTAGAGTCTGTTCTAATAGGTTTGGTAGCAAAAGCAAAACAAGGATTGATAGCAACGGAAGGAAAGCCAATAAGGAAGACACTAAAGATGTCAAAGGCAAAATATATTGTATTAAAAACAAACTGTACAACATTCTCTGCTGAGAGGACTAATTTCTGCTAAACAACTTCAATAGTGGGCCGGTTCAGATCTGCTCTAACTCCCCGAGCTGTTCCTCTGTGGGATGCAGCCTAGTGTACTCATGGGCTGCGGGCCCCAAGGAAGATGGGACCACAGATAAAGAGAGCATTTCCACACCTGCCTCGGCATAAGAGCTGCCTGGGACACTTCTTCACACACAAACACACGCGCACACACACTAACTCCCTCCCGGGCTCCCTCTCTGGAGGGTCTGGTCCTCCTGGTTCAGGGCGCTGTGTTTTTCAAACAACTGTGCCAGGTGATCAGGCAAGTTTAAGAAAGGACCATAAATCCCTTGCACCGGAAAAGGATGCCCCTTGGGCCGACGCCCCCCACCTCCCAGCCCCACCTGCATCCTCCAGCGTCAGGCTCCAGGCCTGGGCGAAATAGGGCTTCGAGATTCCTGAACCAAATCTGCGCGCCATCCACACAGACCCGCGGGGACCAGCGGAGACCGGCCCGGCCCGGGCGCCCCCAGCGGACGCGCCGCAGGCTCCGCAGTCCCACCGGCGAGCAGAGCCCGGGGACCGCACTCTCCGCGGGAAAACGCCGCCGCCTGCGGAGGGGCGAGCGGCCGGACGCGCCTCGTCTGCGCCGCGGGGCTGGGCGAGCCCGAGGCGGGAGCCAGCGGCGAGGTCACCCCGAACGCCCGGGAGCGGGAGCGCGGCGGCCGCCGGCGGGTCCCCGAGGCCGGGACGACCTCCGCCGCCCCGAGCGCCGCCGCCGAGACCGAGCGGGACCCGGCGGACCGCTCTCCCCGGGCCCGCGGAGCCCTGGCGCCAGGACGCGCCTTCCCGGGAGAACCGGGCAGAACCGACGGGAAACGAGGGGCGGCGGGGAGCACCCCGGAGACACACCGAAGCGGAAAGCGGGGCGCCGGGGCCCCGGGGCGCTAAGGCCGCGCGGACAGGGACGTCAGAGCGCCCGCCGCCGTCTCCTCACCTCACGGGCCCCACGGGCTCCGCGCTCAGCAGCCTCCACAGTCACCGGGTCCTAGGGTCTCGGGGTCCCGGGGTCCCGGGGTCCCGGGGTCCTAGGGTCCTGGGGTCCCAGGGCCGGGAAGGGAGTGGGGGGCCGGGAACGGGAGGGGGTGGGGCGGAGGGCGTGAAGGTTCCTAGGAAGCGGGCCGCGACCTTTCGCGCTTTACGGCCCGGAGCAAGGGGACGACGCGCGTGACCCCCCCACGCGCACGCGCGCCGTGACGTCACCGCGCGGCCCCGCCCCGCACGTGGGCTCGTTGCGGCCTCGCAGTGCCCCTCCCCTGCCTCAGCCAAGCTGAAGGCCATTTTGGAGGCGTCTCCTCTCAAGGCCGCTCTGGAACCGCAACCTCGGACGCTGTTAATTTCTGCAAGTGCCACGGGGACGTCCGAGATAGCGGCAGCCCCGCTGGGGTGTGGGGAGGCAGGTTCTCTTTTCCCTCGAGGGTGCTCACAGGTCTGGCCCAGGGAGGGACTGCAGCCGAAAGCCACTCTAGTTCAGGACGCAAAGAAGGCTTCATGGACGGACAGTCACTTTGTTTCTTGGAATCATTCGGTTCTTCCTGGGCAAAACTCGAACACAGCAGATTAGAAATCGGGTCTGCTGCCTGTGACTGAAGGGGCCCAGGTTTGATTCCTGTCCAAGGCACATGTCCGGATTGCGAGCTTGATCCCCATAGGGAGTGTGCAGGAGGCAGCCAATAAAGTATTTTCTCTGATGTTTCTATCTCTTCCTCTCCCTCCCTGAAATAAATAAAAATATATTTTTAAGTCAATCAATCAAACAAATCCAGCCTGCTGCCCTGCTCCACCTGGGAGGCAGGATCTTTCTCTGCATTTTCTAGCCTAGGAAAGAGGAATCATTCACTTCATCATCTTAGAACACCCCCTCCCCCCCCTTTACTATCACATTGCCCTGTTTTCTTTCCTTTATAAAATTCATCACCATGGCCGAAAATGGTTTGGCTCAGTGGATAGAGCGTCAGCCTGCGGACTGAAGGGTCCTGGGTTCGATTCCGGTCAAGGGCATGTACCTTGGTTGCGGGCACATCCCCAATGGGGGGTGTGTGTAAGAGGCAGCTGATCGATGATTCTCTCTCATCGATGTTTCTAACTCTCCCTCTCTCTTCCTCTCTGTAAAAAAATAAAATATATTTTTTAAAATTCAACACTATGGAAAGTGTTTGTTGACTGCCTTACCAACTAGTTGTGAGCCCTGCCCTCACACAAAACCTTAATCTAATGCATGGCTGTATCCGCAGCACTTAGAACAGTGTTTGGCACATTGTTCAGTAAAACTTCCTTTGCATGGAAAGCAATCTAATGGTATAACCGCCCCGGAGTGTTGGGCCACACTCTCCTGTTCTGTTTCTTGGATTCAAGCCTATCTCACCACAAAAACATTATATATATAAAATATTTATATTATGTATTATATATATAATATTTATATATATATATATATATATATATATATATATATATATATATAAAATGCCCAATGCACAAAATTTGTGCAAGGGGCTCAGCCCCTGCTGCTGAGACAGCCACTTCGACCCCCACTATTGTGACTTCGTCCCAAAGTCATCCAGAAAAATGTCCAGTCTCATTAGCATATTATGATTTTATTATTATACTAGAGGCCTGGTGCACGAAATTCATGCACTGGATCTTTCCTATTTATTTTAAAATATATATTTTTATTGATTTCAGAGAGAAAGGGAGAGAGAGAGAAAACACTAATGATGAGAGAATCATTCACCAGCTGCCTCTTGCGCACACACCCCACTGGGAATCGAGCCCCAGGCATGTGCCCTTGACCAAAATCAAACCAGGGACCCTTCAGTCAGCAGGTCAATGTTCTATCCACTGAGCCAAACTGGCTAGGGCAGTGGCCGGCAAACTCATTAGTCAACAGAGCTGCATGTGGCTTGCGAGCCACAGTTTGCTAACAACTGGGCTAGGGTTTCCATTGATCTTTTTTAGGGAGAGTGGAAGAGGGAAAGACAGAGAGAAACATCGATGTGAAAGAAACACAATGATTGGTTGCCTCCTGCATGCACTCTAGGGCCCGGGAGGAGCCTGCAACCAAGATATGTGCCTTTGACCAGAATCAAACCCGGGACCCTTTGGTCCGCAGGCCAATGCTCTATCCACTGTTAGGGCAACCTGCATACTTTATACACCTCACACTTGCCAGTTAACTCACACAAGACAGCCCACATGACATCTCGCTGCCTGAGAACAGAAACTCTACCTCTTGCTAATTCTGCTTCATGAAAAGTTCAGGCCATTCTGGGCTTCTGTCCTAGATAAATACCTTAATATTTTAGCTAAAGGCTTAATGCTTGGAGTCATTTAGCCCAAAACTCTGCCCAGAAAAGAAGAGGGGACAGACTAATGGATCTGAGGTATATTCTTGGGGGAGCCATTCCTGGTGCCCAGCAGTGGCTCTTTCAAGAGAAAAGCTTCACAAGTTTTTATGGGTTTTGTGTTGTCGTTGATGTTGTTGTTTTTATGAGCCGTCTGGCTCATGCCATTTCCAGACATATGAATTTGGGAGAAACCTAGTTGTCTGTAGGAAATGAGGACCAAAATGATATTTAATGTGTTGATAGTCAATGTGCCTTCTTTCTCACCCATCCCCATTTTTGGCCTCTGCTTTGAAATGCTAAGTCCAAAAAAAAAAAAAAAAGGGCTACATCCTAAAACGTCTTCCATTGCCAATGTTGACTTGTACTTTGGCAGACTCTCATAAGCACCAGTGCAGTATTTTAAGAGCATTGAGTGTGTTTACGTTTTTAGCTTTCCTTTTTCCACAGAATGTCAGGGTTATTCCTTGTGAGAGCCTAGACTTCCCAGAGCAGAGCATCCTTTGCAGAATTACGCATTTCTCGTGGGCCATTTTTCCCATGGTATTTAGGCGCAGCTATTTTTATCCTTTGCAGTCCTTCTTGTTTTTCTGTCTCTCAAGGACAGAAATTATAAGAGATGGGAAGGATATCTTTAGCACCTGTTTCGCAAGCTCTCAGCCAGGAATCCCCTTGCACACCAAGAGCTGGGGCTTGGAGCACATCTTTCCTCCCGCCAGTTCTTGTGCCTTACACCACATGTGTCAAACACAAGGCCCACGGGCCAAATCCATCGCGCCAGGCCTTGCAGTGTGGCCCACACCGCGCTGTCATCACTGCACTCCGCTGCGTTTCCATCACAATGACAGTTTATGACTGTTCAGTAAACCATTTGGCCTGCGATTTAGGCTGGATTTTAGATTTTGGCCCCTTCTCTGATTGAGTTCGACACCCCTACCTTACACTCCAGAGTGTCCCCCGGTGGGGGCGAGGGGAGGGAGGAGGCAAAGGTAACGCCATTTCAGGCTGAGGTCCCATCGCCCGCTCACCCCTCCTTCCCCAGAACAGGCGGGTGTGGGGAGAGGCTGCCCAGCCCGTCTCAGTGAGGGGTTCTCCAGCAGCACAGCTCACACCTCCTCTCCGGTCCACTCTCTCCATGTGTCAAAGCGCCTCTGTAATGACTGTAAAGTGCCACAGCTCACTGTAAATGTGCCGTCCTGTCCAGCCCTCTCTGTCCCTTTGTTGTGCAGCGCTAGCATGTGGTCCTGTGTGGCCCTGAAGCCATTTGAGGAACTTAGGTAAATGGGATCTTCTCTCAAGGGCCCTGGTCACAGGCCCACAGGGTGACCGTTACCATGTCTGTGAAATATTCTTCAACTGTGCTTGCCATCACATAAAATTGTTGCTCCCTACTGAAGCCGGTTTGGCTCCGTGGTAGAGCGTCGGTCTGCGGACTGAAAGGTCCCGGGTTCGATTCCGGTCAAGGGCATGTACATTGGTTGCGGGCACATCCGAAAGAGGCGGCTGGTCGATGTTTCTCTCTCATCGACGTTTCTAGCTCTCTACCTCTCTCCCTTCCTCTCTGAAAAAAATCAATAAAATATATATATTTTTTAAACAAACAAACAAAAACACACACTGTTGCTTCCTGTGTTACCAAATGTAAAACAGAATGTGGAAGCCGAGGTGCGATAGATATAGGCGTTCTGTCCCCTCCCTGCGGTGCTGGCCTGGCTCTGAGAGAAAGCCTCCATTCCTCCTGAGGTTACTGCCTGTCCCTGGGTTCGACATCCTGCCTTACAACTGACTTCATGCTAGAAACCTGGCACTTGATGCATCACTCATATGAGCCCATGTTTATGTGGAAATAAGGTGTGTGTGTGTGTGTGTGTGTGTGTGTGTGTGTTCTTGGTCACGGCCGTGGGGAGTTTCCAGAACGTTATCTATGAGAAGCAGCCAGTGCTCTTACCACACCCACTTGCATCCACAGATCCTGGTGTGTTTATGCAGTAAAACACCTGCGAGGGACTCGCACTGTGCTGGGTGCTGTGGAACTACTTCCTGTCGTCTGAGTAAGACAGAGGGAGACTGCAGCTCGGGGCCAACTGCCCTGACTGCATTCCCTCATTGGAATGTCCCCTGAATCTGTGTCCTAGAGATGGGAGCAGCCTTGACTCACCATGAGGAAGCTGAGGCTTTAGAAGTATATTCTCAAGGACTCACATCTGGGTCTTTTCACACATGAAATAGTGAACTGTTCAAGTAGGTGTTACGTGAGGCACTAGAGATTCTAATGCATTAGAATCACTTGGGGGAAATTTAAACCAAGACCCTCCAAATGAAGTGATGTAATAAGGGCGAAGATAATCAATAATAATTAATAATAATAAGGCTGAAGGGCAGGTAAGTACTTCTAAAGAACTTTCCAGGAAGTTCTCTAGTATCTAGAGAAGTTGCCTGGGTGCCAACTAATTAGAAGAAGAAATGATAGTTATCTAAAGCTATGTGGATGAGGGGGAACTTAAGCTGCTTCTTTTTTTTTTAAATCCTCATCCAAGGATATTTTTTTTCCCCAGTGCTTTTTCAGAGAGAGTAGAAATGAGGGAGGAAGGGGAGAGAGAGAGAAAAAAAAAACACACAAACATTGATGTGAGAGAGCCACATCGATTGGTTGCGTCCTGCAAGCCCCCAAACCCAGATCAAATGTGCATCACAGGTACATGCCCTTGAACATGCCCTTGACTGGGAATCGAACCTGTGACCCTTCAGTGCGTGGGAAAACACTATCCACTGAGCCCTGCCAGCAAGGGCCTTAAGCTGGTTCTTTAAGAGTGTGCTTTACACGGGACAAGGGCTTATCTTATACATTTCACCTTTATGGCAATCTTAAGAGGTAAGTTTTTAGTAGATGATGTACTAGTAGACTCAGATGCACCATGACTTTTTCTTTTCAAATATATTTATTGATTTCAGAGAGGAAGGGAGAGGAAGAGAGAGAGAAACATCAATAATGAGAGAGAATCATTGATCGGCTGCCTCCAGCACACCCCCTACTGAGGATGGAGCCTGCAACCCAGGCATGTGCCCTTGACCGGAATCAAACCCCGGACCCTTCAGTCCCCAGGCCAACGCTCTATCCACTGAGCAAAACTGGCTAGGGCTGTAACACGACTTTTTCAAGATCACACAGCTAGTGGGAAGGTCTGGGACTGGAGCCAAGGTTATATGTCTGAAGCCAGTGACCTCTACCGTTTCCTGTAGAACAAGGGGCCAGGAGGGCATGTAAGGCCGAGTTGACCCAATGACTAGAAACAGAGATATGGAAAAGAGCAATCAATGTAAGGAGCTTGGCTGGCTGTCAGAGGTTGACTATTTTTTTTATTATTATTATTACTAATCGTGTATTAAAAGCAGTAAGAGGTTCCACGACACCAGATAAACCAGTTCTGATGTTTTCCCCAAGGTAAATTTTAACAGCTCTAGTTTCTTCAGTGTTTTATCAAAACACAAAAGGACAAAAGTAGAGGTGGTTGCTTTTTTTTTTTAATATATATTTTATTATTTTTTTTACAGAGAGGAAGGGAGAGAGATAGAGAGCTAGAAACGTCAATAAGAGAGAAACATCGACCAGCTGCCTCTTGCACACCCCCTACTGGGGATGTGCCAGCAACCAAGATATATGCCCTTGACCGGAATCGAACCTGGGACCTTTAAGTCTGCAGACCGACGCTCTACCACTGAGCCAAACCGGTTTTGGTGAGGTTGTTGCTTTTGATGTCAGTCTGACCCTTGCAGGCTGAGGGAGTGAAAGCACATGTGGGCGGGGGTGCCCCGACCCGCGGGGCATGACAACGTGGGGAGAGGGAGGACCTGTGGAGGATGAAAAGAAGGGACAGGGGCACGGAGAAATGGAGGCAAGACAAAGTTCTGATCAAGCCTCAAACTTTATTTTTGGAATAGCAGTATATATACAGCAGGAACAAAGGGGGGCAGGGTTGCCTACGCAGCGGGGTCTTTGACAGTGTATAATTGGTTTAGGCACTGAGTGACAAGGTGGTAAGGTATCTGGCAACACAGGATTGGCTAACTGCCAGGGCGGCACTCTAACTTCTAGCTGCTAGGGCGGTGTCCTAACTTTTAGTTGCTAGAGTGGTGTCTTTACCGGCGCTGCTCTGATTCAACCAGCGGCTGACTCCAGCTGAGTTGCCATGGGAACATTCCCAGGTGGGGCTAGCTATGGGGGAGGATCAGGAAGGGGAGTTGCAGAGATCCTCCGGAGCAAGACGTGCTAAGGGGCAGGTTAATCTTTAGCTTCTGGCCAAACCCGCAGGGCACCGCATAACTTCTGCTAGAAGGAACTTAATTCTAAGATGGAGTTGTATTTTCTTAAGACGAAGTTGCTTGTCTCAACTCTGATGGCTCCCAACACGGGGGCTCTGAGGAGTTAGGCTCTCTAAGGTGACCGGTCACCTGTCTGCGTTCCTATTGGTGAGACCCAGACAACCTGGAGCAAGTGAGTGTGTGTAGGGACCATGGGGGCCTCCTGTTCTGGCCAGAGTGGTCCCCCCAAAGCACCTCCGCTGACCCACACTGACCGAAGGGAAGGCTGGGGTCCTTTTTGCCCATCTGTGAAATGGGGCTAATCCTGTAGTGCAGTGTTTCCCCAAGTGTGGTACGCATACCCCTAGGGGTTACGGGAAGAGTTTGGTGGGGATATGCACTGCACCGTGCTTAGCTGCGCCTAATTCTACGTTCTCATGAGTACGAGGGGTACTTAGCGTTACGAAAATTATAGAAGGGGTACCCATATGTCAAAAGTTTGGGAAACACTGTTAAGTGATATTAGTTTACTGCCGTTGGCCATATTACCTGACCAGTAGGTGGCGCTGTGGCATATGAATTCACAGGTTTCCTGCGTTGAGAGAGCCCCTCCTACAGAGTGCAGGATGTCAGGATTAATCAAATCTCCCCTGAGAGGAGATAATCCAGTGTGACTCCTGTGTACGCCAAGGACTGAGAAGATGCTCCTTTGGTGAAGCCTTGAAGGAGGGATGGGCCCGTCTCCTCCCACTGTCCTTCCTAAGCGGGGCTCTGTAGAGTCGGGGCCCCTCAGACACTTGGATCTGGGGCATCCTTGGACTCAAGGCTCTCAGAGTCCTAGATGGAAGGGCTCGTTGAGGTTGGTCAAGAGAATGACTTTGGAGCTGGCCTGGCCTGGGTCTGAATGCCAGCATTCAAGTATTCAGTGTTCAGATATTCTCTACGGACCTGGAAAATGAGCTCTCCTGCCACACTCCCTCTTTCTCCCCACTTGCCACCTATTTTTTAACTTTGTTTTTATTTTCTTTTTTTGGATTAAACCATTATTATTTACAAGCCTACTTGCATCTCAGCAAAGCTCCCAGGGAGTTGACACCGGGCTCAGAGAGTGTCAGGCCGGGGGTCAGGGGTTGCACAAACTCCAGAAGGAAGAGGTAGTTGGCTTGCAAGGGTGGCTGAATACCCTCTGATCCGCGCTGTAGGGAACGTGGACAATTTGCCTGTGGCCTGCAAGGCAGCCTTTTGTTTTTCTAAGAAACGTGAGCCATGGTGCAGATCAATATATTCTCTTCGGATTGCGTAGCCGTGGCCAGACCCCGAGGATCATGGCAAGTTGCTGCCCCCTAACTACACCAGCTGTTTGTCTAGGGGCCAACGTGTTCCCTGCAGGACTCAGGCTAGCCAAGGCTGTCACGTGCTGTCCTGCCTCTTGCCTTGCCTGCTCCTGGCCAGTAGTCACATGGGAGACCGCGGGGGGGAGAGGGAGGGTGTGAGGGGAGCCAGCCCCCACACGACCCAGACAGACTTTCCTAGAGCACCCTTTCCTCCCAGCCCACTTCCCTCGAGCCTACAGCCCCAGTGCCCGCCCACCCACCGACGGCACCTGTCTGGTGTACAGTTACCACCTGCCCATGTTTAATTCATGGCTGGGGGCTGGGACTAGCTTCCCAAGAAAGGAAAGAACTCCCCTGGGGTCTTGCCCAGTTCCTGCCCGCACGCAGGGCACACGGCTGAGGCCCCAGCCTCCCGCCTGGGCTTGGGGCTGGGAGTGGGAAGCCTCTGAGGAAGGACACTGTCCCGGCCAGGGCACCGCCATCACTTGTTAATCCGCAGCCCTGGAATGTCCGTGGGCCAATCAGCAAGGCCCGCAAGGGCACCCGAGGCTGTGAGGACCCTGCAATGATTAGCAGGGGCCACGGGGTCAGTGCACACCGCCTGGCTGGTAGGTCGGCGGTTGGGGGGCGGCTGGGATTGCAGCTTCTATCCCTTTCATGCCAGCCTGGATGGGAGGCTTGTTTGGACACAATGATTACTCACCAGCCTCCTCCTTTTGTCTGCCAGCCCAGCCTGACTCCTCGAGATTGTGAATAGCTCCGTCCAGCCTGGGAAGCGAGAGCCGGACGCTGGTCGGCGGAGCCAGGCTGCTCCCAGATCGCCCTGCAGACCCATGCTGTGGCTGGAGCCCTCCTCCGGGCTGGGGGGCCGCGGGCCTGGCCTCCTGCCCGTGCTCCTGGCTCTGCTTAGCGTGGCCTGGGCAGAGGTGCGGCCGCTCCAGCTGCGGGAGGAGCAGGCGCCAATGCCCGGAGGTAAGGGGCCCCGGGCGAGGCCAGATGGAGGAGCTATGGTGTGGCTCAGGGGCTCTAGGGGGCTTCTAGAAGCTAGCTCGAGGTGTGAGCCCTGTGCATGCGGATGTGGTCTAAAGAGCAGCCCTCGGCCCGTCCAGGGGCCAAGAGCCGAGATGAGTGGGGGACGAGGAAGAATGAAGGGCAGCGGGCCCAGGCCTGGGGGTCAAGGAGGAATGAAGCCTAGAGTTTGCAGTTGGGGCCCTAGGAGGAGCCCGAGCCAGGGGGCTTCCATGAGCTCAGGGCCAGTGTCCTCCTCACACCCAACCCCCAGCCCCTATGGCCCCTATCTCCCCACGCCCAGCTCTCAGCCAAGCTCCTTTACACCTGTCCCTCTCACCACGACTCTTCTCCACCTCTTAGTCCCCCATCTCTTTGCTCCGGGTCCTCCTGTCCCACCTCAGGTCTTGTTTCCTAAGGACAGGATTGCATTCTCCTCTTGACATGGTGACCCCACCCCGTCAGCCAGGGCACGGGCTCCGTGGCTCCGGGGGCCCTGACCTTGTCTCCCACCCCAGCCCTGAGCAGGAAGGAGGGTTTCCTGCTCCTCTCCCTGCACAACCGCCTGCGCAGCCGGGTGCACCCCCCTGCGGCCAACATGCAGAGACTGGTGAGTGCCCGCCCGGCCCGGCTCATGGAGGGGGGGGTGGAGGGGCAGTCCCCAACAGGGCTCATGGGGCCCTGCGGGCACCAGGCGCCTTCCACCTGAGCAGAGCAGAAGGGGCAGCCAGCCCTCCTGGCCCGCAGCGGGATGGGCCTGGTTGCTGGGGGCTCCGCAGCTTCCTGCTTCCCAGAAGGGCCCTCCTTTGGCCTTTCCTCACCTCCCACCCGGTCGTCCTGGAGACCAGGAGGCATGGAAGGAGCTTCACAAAGGAGTCCCAGCAGGATGGAGAGAGAAGCATCCCGCTCAGGGGAGGGGCTTGTGTGGGGCCGGGACCCAGTGCTTGCTTCCTCACGGGTTTGTCTGGGAAAAGGAGGCCCCTCTAAGTTCCCTGCTCATTCACGGGGACTACGGTCAGTGGTACAGGGTTTCCCACCACCCCTGGCTGGGGCTCTGGGGTTGGAGGTGTCTTCCTGAGGCCCAGAAATTCTGCCCCCACGGTGTGGGTCCTCAGCTACCCAAGCCGATGCTCACAGGCCTGGGAGGGAGGGAGGGCCGGGGTGGGAGCGGGCAGGGCTCCCCATGACTGCCTCCCACAGACGCCGCCTCCCCTGGCTGAGCACGGTGACCTTGAGAGCTCTGGGTCAGTTTCCCAGGCGGTGGGGGTGGGACCGGGAAGGGGGGGGGGGGTCACCTCTCCCACTTTCCCTGCGCTGCAGTGGCTCTGCCCCTCCTTCAGGCCCAGGTCCTGGCACCCACGCCCCTTCCCACACTCTGGTGTGAGGGCACCCTGATCAGCTGTTTCTACGCTTTTCTTTTTTTAATGTATATTATTTATTTATTTTTTAATAGAGAGGAAGGGAGAGGGATAGAGAGTTAGAAACATCGATGAGAGAGAAACATCGATCAGCTGCCTCCTGCACACCTCCTACTGGGGATGTGC
Source organism: Pipistrellus kuhlii (assembly GCF_014108245.1). Classification (NCBI taxonomy): domain Eukaryota; kingdom Metazoa; phylum Chordata; class Mammalia; order Chiroptera; family Vespertilionidae; genus Pipistrellus; species Pipistrellus kuhlii. The sequence goes on from NW_023425482.1 coordinate 16,200,086, forward strand.
CCGCAACACGGGTACATGCCCTTGACCGGAATCAAACCTGGGACCCTTCAGTCTGCAGGCTGACGCTCTATCCACTGAGCCAAACCGATCAGGGTGCCGTTTCTACACTTTTTTTTTTTTTTTTTTTTTTGCCCTCTTTGCCAAACTCTTAGAAAACAGCGTTTCACAAAAGATGCAAAAAGAAGTCCCCACACAGCCTCCCTCATACCTGTGGCTTGGTCCTGGGCACCCCCGTGGGCTTCTACAGCTTTTTTCCCCGTGGGGTTGAGGCGCTGGGGGTGGCTCAGGGCTGCTGAGGGGCCCCAGTGGGCCCTGTTGCTCCCAGCTCTAGCCCCACAGGCAGTAAAGTCACTATGGCCCCTTGCTGTGAGTCAGGCCCTCAGCAATGCACTCTCATCCCTGCATCCATTTATTTTACTTTATTTTTAAAAATATGTTTTTATTGATTTCAAAGAGGAAGGGAGAGAGAGATAGAAACATCCAGGATGAGAGAGAATCATAAATCAGCTGCCTCCTGCACACCCCCTATTGGAGATCAAGCCCACAAACTGGGCATGTGCCCTGACTGGGAATTGAACCCTGACTTCTTGGTTCATAGATCAACGCTCAACCACTGAGCCACTGAGCCGGCTGGGCCCTGCATCCATTTAATCCTCAAGACAGTCTCAGCCTATGGGTGCCTTAGTGTTCCCATTTTACAGATGGGAAATGGGGATGTTGAGTCTTATGCAGATTAGGGGACTGCTGGAGGTCCCACAGCCATGATGAGGTGTCTAGGTGGCCCAGGGCATGGCGACCGGATTCTATACGTCATCCTGCCCGCAGAGGGCCTTGTTTCAGAGGAGGGGGTGCTGAGGGGTCAGGGTGCGGGGAGGTCCGCTGGTGCCTGGGTAGGGAGAGCAGATTACAGCTGCTCCAAAACACTCTGCTCTCTGGGACCAAAGAGACCTCCAACACCCTCGCCGGCCCCCTTCCCTGTGGGTGCCCTTCACACGCCAAGGCCGGGGTGGGTAGGGGAATAGGGTACAGAGGCCCGGCTGCTGCAGCTTTTGGCATCACAGAAGGGAAGCCGAGTGGGATCAGCTGGGCATGGCCAGGGCCAGGCGTACCTCATGGCCAACCCAGAACCAGTATGGAAGGCGTGGGCATTGCCCGTGCGCTCATTCCCAGGCGGGAAAGATTACTGCAGAGACCCATCCCGGCGCCTGGGCTGGCATTGCTCCCTCCGGGGCACCTGTCCCCCCAGGATGGTGGTGCCGGGATCAGGGCCTGAGGGTGCCCACAGGGGTCAGGAGGATGGAGGCATCCAGTCCTGGGTGGAGCCGGCTTGGGGCTGGTCCTTTCCCAAAGCACCTTGGAGAGCTCTGGGCTGGTCCTACCAGACCTTCCCCGGCCCGGTGAACTGGGTAAAACCCGCGCAGAGCGGCCAGGCAGCCGAGCAGGACACCTGGCCCAGAGCTCTCTGCAGCTAGCAACCCCGGGGATGTGGGGAGGATGGCAAGGGAGAGCCCCCTGCTGATGTTTCTGTTTGTACCGCCCCCAGGACTGGAGTGAGAGCCTCGCCCGACAGGCTCAGGCCAGGGCAGCCCTCTGTGGCGTCCCAACCTCAAGCCGGGCGCCCACGCAGGCGGCCACTTCACAGGTGGGCTGGAACGTGCAGCTGCTGCCCGTGGGCGTGGCGCCCTTCGTCCACGTGGTGGGCCTGTGGTTTGCGGAAGGCCAGCGGTACAGCCACGAGGCGGCTGGGTGTGCCCTCAACGCCACCTGCAGCCACTACACTCAGGTGAGGCCAGGGTGCGGGCTCAGAGGGGCTAGAGATTGTCCTAAGATGAGTGGTTGCTTGTCCTCCAATTTGTGTGCTTTTACCTTTAAGAAATATTTATTCTTGCCGAAACCGGTTTGGCTCAGCAGTAGAGCGTCGGTCTGCGGACTGAAAGGCCCCGGGTTCGATTCCGGTCAAGGGCATGTACATTGGTTGTGGGCACATCCCCGGTGGGGGCTGTGCAAGAGGCAGCTGGTCGATGTTTCTCTCTCATCGATGTTTCTAGCTCTCTCTCTCTCTCTCTTCCTCTCTGTAAGAAATCAATAAAATATATTTTTAAAAAAATAAAAAATATTTATTCTTATTGATTTCAGAAAGAAAGATAAAAAAAATCAGTGATGAGAGAGAATCCTTGATCGGCTCCCTCCTGAATGCCCCACAATAAGGGTCAAACCCGCCACCCAGGCATGAGTCCGATTGGGAATTGAACTGTGACCTCCTGTTCATAGGTTGATGCTCAACCACTGAGCCATGCCAGTTTTGCTTTTTTTCAGGGCACATACATAGGTTGTGGGATTGACCCTTGGGGTGTGAACAGGAGGCAACTGATTGATGATATTTTCTCTCTCTCTTGCTCTCGCTCTCTCTCTTTCTCTTCCTTCCTGTCTCTCTCAAAAATCAGTAAAAAGATATCCTCGGGTGAAGATTAAAAGTTTTATTACAGAAAATTTCAAACATATACAAAAAGGTCACATGATATAATAAACCCCATGTACCTGTCACCCAGCTTCCACAATTATCAGCTCCAGCTGGTTTGGCTCGGTGGATAGAGTGTCAGCCAGCAGACTGAAGGGTGCCAGCTTTGATTCCAGTAAAGGGCATATGCCCGGGTTGCAGGCTTGATCCCCAGTGTGAGGCATGCAAGAGGCAGCCGATCGCGGTGCGGGCTGTCGGACGAGGGGCGGTGTTGCTTTTCGGGGAGACGGGAAGCAGAAGCCCCAAAGTGCACATTAACTCAGGCATCTCTTTTCCTTTCTCCTCTTCTTCTTGGCCGGTTCTTTGTTCTGGTCCCCGTGCTCTGATGCAGCGGCCTAGGGGGAGGAACGCCCTGCTCAGAGGCCCGGAAATAAACTCAGATCCTTTATCTTCAAAAAAAAAAAAAGGCAGCCGATCAATGATTCTTGCTCAGACTTGATGTTTCTATCTTTCTCTCCCTCTCTGAAATCAATAAAAATATATTTTAAAATATAGAAGGAAAAGGAAGAAATGGTCATTAATCATTTCAGATTTTTTGTTTCTTCTTGAGAGAGTTTTGCCAACTTCTATTTCATAGAAAACTGTCCATTCTGTGTTTTCCAATGTATTGATCATAGTTGTTCTTTTCAAAAAAATGTGTTGCAAAGTTTATTTTATGAGTTAGTTATAAATAGGTAGCCATTCATTCTCTTGACTTTTAGAACTAGCCATTCAGATTCTAAAAAATGTATTGGTAATAGAAAAAAAATGATTGGTGGTTTGCTTTTCATTAACATCCAATTCTAAAGGTAATAGAAACTCCTTGAATCTGTACAATAGAATGGCAGTTAGATGGTGTCAGTGAGAAAACAAATACTTCATAGTTGTTCATTATTTAACAGAGATTTTTAAAACTAGAATTAAACAGAGATTTTAAAGTATTTACTGTATAGCTAATGTCCTTTTAAAAGTCCCACATTTATTTGTGCCTTCTCTCTTTTAGTCTTTTTTCAGAGGTTTTTCTATTTGAACAAATCTGCTTTTTCTTTGTCTTCATTTAATTTTTTTTGTTCATTTCTGTTTTTATTTTTATTTTTTTCTTCTATTTTATTCAACTTACTCTATTATCTCTTTTTATATTCGTGATATGGGTTCTTAGCTCATTGATTTTAAGTATTTTTCATTACTGCTTTATGCATTTAAAGCTATAGATTTCTCCCTAAACTTTGCTAGCCACATTCTATCATATAAGTTTGATAGTGTTTTCAACGTCATTTAAGTTCTAAGTGTTTCCTACTTCCATTATGATGTTGCCTTTGATTTTAAAATGTATATTTAAATTTCTAAACTATACTTTCTTCTTTACTTCTAAATTACTTACTCTGGATTTTATTGCATGGAAGTCATAGAACATGGCCTATAGGATATTGGTTCTTTGGTAATGGATGAATCTTGCTTTGTGGTTTGCTAATGGGGTCAACATTTGGAAAAATTCCATGAATTCCTAAAAAGAATGCATATTCTACCCAGCCAGTGTGGCTCAGTAGTTGAGCGTCCATTTATGAACCAGGAAATCATAATTGGATTCCCAGTCAGGGCACATGCCCAGGTTGTGGGCTCGATTCCCAATAGGGGGCCTGCAGGAGGCAGCAGATCAATGATTCTCTCTCATCGTTGATGTTTCTCTCTCTCCCTCTCGCTTCCTCTTTAAATATATATATATATATATATATATATATATATATATATATATATATATATATATTTAAAAAATGCATATTCTTTCATTGTTGGACACATACGTATGACCACATGTTCATCTCTCCCTGCCTCATACCTGTCTTTTATTTGTTTGTTAATCCTCACTCAAGGATATTATTTCATTGATTCTCAGGGAGAGTGGAAGAGAGAGGGAAAGACAGACGGAAACGCTGATGTGAGAGAAACACAGAGATTGATTGCCTCCTGCGTGAGCCCTGACCAGAGCCCACGCCGGGGAGGAGCCTGCAACCAAGGCACGTCCTTGACCGGAATCGAACCCGGGACCCTTTGGTCCACAGGTCAATGCTCTCTCCACTGAGCCAAACCAGCTTAGAGCCACACCTATCATTTTTAACGGCTACCAATTTGCTTAGCTCTTCTTGTGCTTTGACCACTTGTTCTATATCCACATTGTCACTGAATCTAAAACTTTAAATCTAAGTTTTGAACACTGTTAGCAACCTGTATTGATTAGCTTTGGATGCACCCACACTCCCCCACAATGTAGCATCTTACAATTCGGCAAATACACAATTTGCGTTGGGATCAGCTGGGAGGTTCTTCTGGTCTTGGCTGGGCCCACTCATGCAACTCAATCAGCTGTGGGGTTGGCAGAAGCTGGCTGCTAAAGTGGCTCTAACTGGCTCATCTCCGCCCTAAGAGGTCTTTCAGCCTCCAGCAGGCTTGTTCATGAGGTGACTTGAGCATGGTGTTATGAGAGTGAGTAGAAATTGCAGGGTCTCCTGAGGCCTCGGTTCAAAACTGGCTCAATATCACCTCTGATATTGGCCACAGGGCCAGCCAGACTCAGGGTATGGGAAAGAGAGTACTTCTCTTGACACAAAGAACTGCAAAGCCACATTTAAAAAGGAGCTGAAGCCGGGACCGGTTTGGCTCAATGGATAGAGCGTCGGCTTGGGGACTGAAGGGCCCCAGGTTCAATTCCGGTCAAGGGCATGTACCTTGGTTGCGGGCATATCCCCAGTAGGGGGTGTGCAAGAGGCAGCTGATCGATTACTCTCTTTCATTGATGTTTCGAACTCTCTATCTCTCTCCCTTCCACTCTGTACAAAAATCAATAACATATATTAAAAAAATAAATAAAATAAAAAATAAAAAGGAGCTGAAGCAAGAAGTGCGGCCAGAGTTTTTGCAATCTGTCACAAGGTTTTCACGTCCAAGTCTTCCTGTAGCATCTCTCCTCCACCCCTCCACAATCTCCCCTCCTTTCAGGTACCTGCCTGCCCTCACCCTCCACTCCCCTGAACACCCAGACAGCGTCCCAGGCCATTCCCACCCATCCTTACGGCCCTGATCATCATAGCTGCTACTCTTGAGGCCCCCAGGGAGGCGAGGGAGCTGCCTGCCTGCCTCGTTTGGGGCCAGAGCATCACCTGTGCTGCTGGCCCCAGTCTGGGGGTGGCCCGATAGGACTTCTGAGCCACTGTGTCTCCCGCAGCTCGTGTGGGCCACCTCGAGCCAGCTGGGCTGTGGGCGTCATCCCTGCTCTGGGGACCAGGCCGGGATGGAAGCCTTTGTCTGTGCCTACTTTCCTGGGTAAGCTCCCCCCCCGCCCCGGGGCTGTCAGGCTGGGGCGAGGACACGTTCAACCTGGAAGAGGTGTCTACCACTCACCCACAAGGCCTTTACCCCTAGATCTCCACCCTGTGGGAGAGAGGGAAGAAGGGGGTTAGGGATTGGGTGCCGAGGTGGCAGCACCACAATCCTGGCCCCGCAGGAGTGGAGTCTCCTCGGATGGATGCCTCCTCCTGGAAGCACTCTCTGCTTGCAGGAGATGTTCCAGGATTCCTTGGGAGGCCCTCTCTCCTTTTCCGGGAAATCTCCCAGTCTCACCCAGCTCCCCAAGTCCCCTGGCTGAGCTGAGGGGCGGGTGGGTGGGGCAGGCTGATGGCGGGGGTCCTCCCAGCCTCTCTCCAGTGCTTACTCTCACAGAGGCAACTGGGAGGTCAACGGGCAGCCAATCGTCCCCTACAAGAAGGGCGCCTGGTGTTCGCTCTGCACGGCCAGCGTCTCGGGCTGCTTCAAGGCCTGGGACCACGCAGGCGGGCTCTGTGGTAAGTGCCCCCTTACCCGCCTCCTCCTGTGGGAGCGGGCAGCTGAGAGCGTGACGGGCGATTGGAGAAAGTGGCAGCACCCCGAGGGGCTGTCCCAGAAGCCTGGGCCCAGCCCCCGGGAGGCACCTGCCTGAGGCAGCCCCTCTCAGAGGTCCCTCCTTCTCTGGCCAGAGGTCCCCAGGAACCCCTGTCGCATGAGCTGCCGGAACCACGGACAGCTCAACGTCAGCACCTGCCGCTGCCTCTGCCCCCCTGGCTACACGGGCAGATTCTGCCAAGGTGAGGCGCCCCGGAGTTGTAGACCATAGCGGCCTAAGGGGCCCGGCGAGGGGAGTCTGGGCCTGGCGCACACTCAGGCAGCCCGTGGGGGTGAGGAGGGGCTGAGCCCAGTGCATGTGGGCATGTGTGTGCACACAGGCGCTGTGTGGTATGTCCAGGGGCTGTGCTGCACTCTGTGAATGAGTTTGAGGGAGTACCAAGTGTGCTGGGGGGAGGGGGGTGCTTGCTGATTTGAGCACTGCACATAGTCATTCAACAAGCATCCATTGAGCACCGACTGTCGGCAAGACCCTGAGCTGTGCAGGGGGCAGGGGGAGGGGGTTCAAAACAGAATCAGGAGTGGCCCCCATACATCCTGAGGTGGTGGAAGGCAGACTTAGGGTTCAAAGTGGATTCCTCTCCCATTGTCTCCCCTCCCCAGCTCTGTGGCCACGGCCAGGTCACCACCCCGACCCCAATTTGCTTCTCTCTACAAGATCAAACCAAAGACGCCCAGAGGGGCAGCGGTTGGGAGCCCTGGGAGGGGACCTCTCTGTGGTTGGCCAGTCCCTGCATGTCCGCAGCCTGGCCTGCGGGGGGCAGCATGGGGTGGAGGGTTGTGGCTGAGCGCAGGCCCCTCCCGCCCTGTCCTGCAGTGCGGTGCAGCATGCAGTGCGTGCATGGCCGGTTCCGGGAAGAGGAGTGCTCCTGTGTCTGTGACGTCGGCTACGGGGGAGCCCAATGTGCCAGTGAGTTCTGACCCCAGGCCCCCAACAAGCCGGGCCCTCCCAGGACCCCCTGGATAGGGTACCGGGTCTGGCTCGGGCCACCGCATAATTGCCTGCCGTACACATCTCTTCCCAGTTCCATGGTCAGTGATATTAATACCTTGAAATGGGCCACGGAATGGGTACTTACACCATGGGAATTGGCAAATGCTACAAATCACAGATTGATTGATTGATTGATTGATTGATTTTGAGGCCGAGAGCTGGCTTTTATACATTTACCAGCACACCACTGGCCCCACCCACTCTCCAGGGAGTGGTACCTTGAGCTCAGCTCCCTGGCAGGGTGGGAGGGGTGACGATTTTAACATGAGGTGCTTACACGCAAACTCACACTCCCCCTGCCCCCAGCCAAGGTGCACTTTCCCTTCCACACCTGTGACCTGAGGATCGACGGAGACTGCTTCATGGTGTCTCCAGAGGCGGACACCTATTACGGAGCCAAGATGAAATGCCAGGTGACAGCTGACCCCTGCCTCCCCAGGAAGCCCCTCCCCTCTAGGGTCTCAAGGACTAAGGAGGGATCCTGGGCTAAGGGGCGGTTCCTTCAACATCTTCTCATCATTAGCATGAAGCAGGGGTGTCCACTCAGAGCCATGGAGACCAGGAGGTCTCACAATGAGCCGAGGGCCCCGTCTAAGGAGCTGTCCTGACTCAGCTCCAGCTGCCGGCTGCCAACAGGGATCCGAGTCAGGAAGGCCAGAACTAGGGATTTTTCAGAACCAGAAATCCAGATTTTCATTGGCATGTCTAGAATTATTCATGTTGGCAGCCAACTCAAATGTGTCTAAGGCACTGAGCAAGCAAACCAAAACCCTCCAGTGGCAGGACCCCGCCAGGCTGGGCCCCGGTGCAGGCGGGGGAGAGGAAGGGGGAGGCTGTGGGGTGGGGGGAAGGCGACGACAGCACAGCCAGTACGCGTATTTGCCATTCGTGGCCGTGGTGGGGCAGCAAGGGCTGCCTGAGCTCTGGGTCTCTGCCGTCATGACCCAGAGCGGGGGTTACACAGGGGAAGGGCGGGGTGCTCGCCCAGATCGAGAGCCAGAAGGTACAGGACATCCTTGCCTTCTACCTGGGCCGCCTGGAGACCACCAACGAGGTGACCGACAGCGACTTTGAGACCAGGAACTTCTGGATCGGTAAGTGTGGGGGGGCTGGGGCGCCCCCCAGGAATCTGGGCCGTGGAAACCAGAGCACCCACCCACCAGCAGAGAGCGCGGCGGGGAGGAAGGCTCGGAGCCCCATGGGGCCCGCAGTCAGGCTGGCTCCCCCTGCCCTGGGGAGGGAGCTGCCGTGAGAGAGAACCACTGGGGAACGCGAGAGCAGAGAGGGGGCTTCAGGGCCGGGACCAGGCAAGCACGAGGCCGCGGGCTCAGGCTCCAGCCCTCCTGGACTGCCCGGCCCAGGGCTCACCTACAAGACCGCCAAGGACGCCTTCCGCTGGGCCACCGGGGAGCACCAGGCCTTCACCAGCTTTGCCTTTGGGCAGCCTGACAACCAGGGGTGAGTCTGGGCTGCCCTCCCTCCCCTGAGCCCTCCCTCTCCCCAGGGCCTGCTCACTAAGCCCTAAGATCCCACTGAAGAACCTCCACCAGCCTGGCCGAGCCTCCTGCTATCCGGTGCCAGGAGGTCAGGGCACAGCCGGGGGTGGGCATGGGGCTGAGATGAGGATGTTCCAGGGAACCCAAGGAGGCTTTATCCGTGCTTCCCTCCTCCCCCATCCCCATGGTCCTCCCCGTCAACTGTCCATCCCCCTCCCCAGCCCTGTGTCTGTGTCAGTGCACCGATTCCCGGATTCTGTGGCCACCCACCCACCCACCTGCATCACAGCATCCACCCACCAGCCAGCCTGCATGGAGTGCCTTCTGGTTCTGTGGTCCTGCCCTGGTCTTCAGAGCCTAGGAATGCCTGGGGTGGGGTGACAGGGGTGGAGGTGGTCAGGCTGTGTGGCCACCCAGGGCTCCAACTATCTCACCTCCCACCCCCCCCACAACTATCTCACCCAGACCCCCCTCCTTGAAGGCAGCCAGGCCTATGCCTCTGGCCCATCACCTAAAGCCGCGGTCGGCAAACTGAGGCTCCCGAGCCACACGCGGCTCTTTGGCCCCTTGAGTGTGGCTCTTCCACAAAATACCACGGCCTGGGCGAGTCTATTTTGAAGAAGTGGCGTTAGAAGAAGCTTACGCTTAAAAAATGTGGCTCTCCAAAGAAATTTCCATCGTTGTACCGTTGATATTTGGCTCTGTTGACGAAGGAGTTTGCCGACCACTGGCCTGGAGGAAGGCAGCCTGGTTGGGCTCCCAGACACAGGCTCCGTCCCAGGAGGGAGGGCATGCCTGTTCCTGGTCTGCTCCCCGCCCCGTTGGCCGGTGTGGCTGAGTGGGGCAGTGGGTGGGTGGGCAGGTGGAGTTGCTGCCCCAGGCAGGCAGTGTGCCAGGACCTCCCGGCTTCCCTGGGAACGCTGCAGGGGTCCGGGCAGGGATGGGCGCTTGGCTGGTCTGGCTCCCAGAAGCCCCACGTACAGGCTAGAGGCATGGAGGCCCCTTAGGTGCAGGTGGCCCGCTGGGGAGGAGGACCTGAGACTCCCGGACGCCTCACGTCCTCCCACCTGAGCACCCGGCACCTTGGCCCGGCAGGTTCGGCAACTGCGTGGAGCTGCAGGCCTCGGCCGCCTTCAACTGGAACGACCAGCGCTGCAAAACCCGCAACCGCTACATCTGCCGGTTCGGTGAGGGCCCTCCCCCGGCTCCCCTCCCGCGGTGCCTGTCCCCGGGGGTGGCTGCTGGCCCCATCCGGGCGCCTGGACACGCAGATCACAGGCCTAGAGAGCAGATCACACGCAAGATGCCCAGCGAGAGGCCCGGGGGGAGGGGGGGAGGTGGGCCCACACACAGCACATCCATTAGGCAGGACCTAATGCAGCCTGGCGGGGGTTCTCCAAGGTCCCGTCCTCCTGTCACAAAAGCTGCTACTGGGAGACCTGTGGGGTCCCCCAATGTTACCTGATTCTCAAGAGCCCAGTGGTGGGGGGCCGAGGTGAAGCCGAGCTCAGAACCGGCTCCCAGCAGCACCTTCTGGAAGGGTCCTGAGCTACCCAGGGGGACCCCGGCCCTGGGTGCTTCTGGACCAGGTGCAGCGGGTCCCCAAACCAGGGTGCCCGGGGCGGCCGGGGACCCTCGCTCTGTTCTGCTTCCTTCCCAGCTCAGGAGCACATTTCCCGGTGGGACCCAGGGCCCTGAGATGTTCGCCAGGCCTCTCCCCTGCCACTGCCTGGAGGTGCACCAGCCCCGCCCACCTGCCTGCCTGCCTGCCTGCCTGCCTGGAACCCGGCCAGGCCAGGACCTCAATCCCAATACCCAAAGAGGTCTCAGACCTTGCAGGAAGTGGGGCAGGGCCAACAGGAAGCCTGGCATAGGGAGAGGGGAGGGAGGCCCCCAGCCTGCTGTTGATTGGGGAGATGGGCCTTACTCAGGTGCTGAAACCAGAGCCCCAGAGAGGGGTCCGACGAGCCCACGCTTCTCCATCTGGGCTGGACCCTATGGGGCAGGCGGAGGTTCCTCGCTGCCCGGAATGCACCTCACCAGAGATTAAACTAAGTTATGAAACAGCCACGCCTGTGAATGCTCCTTTGGAAGGGGATTCAGACGAGCCAGGAGGGCCCTGGGAGGCCAGAGAGGCCCGGGCTCCCCTGCCGCTGCCTCCTGCCCAGCCTAGCCCCTCCCCTGCTCACCCCAGGGGTGTTCTCAGGCTCCTCGTCCCCGAGTGACGCATCGATTTAGGAGGCTCCTGCGTGTCCCTAATGCCCTGTTCCAGCTCCTCTCATCACGGCCTCTGTGGCTTTGTGTGCCCATCACGCCCTCTCCCTTTATTCTCTTTGCAGCGCCACGTGGTTATTTTTCTTTGTGATTGTCTACTCTGGGGTCTCTTGTGGCCCTGGCCCCCTCCTCTCCCTGCAGTGGTGCAAAGACCCGAGCAGGCACTATTGTCCGGGTCCAGGATGTGCCACGGCCCCCTGGCACATGGCCGTGTGCCCACGTCCAGTTGCTTTGCTAGTTGGAGGTAGAAGTGTGACCCGGGACCATGGGTGGGGAGGAGTGTATCCGTCACAGTTCTTACAATAGTTGCAGCCAATAGAAACAGCTCTAGCCCTGGCCGGTTTGGCTCAGTGGATGGAGCATTGGCCTGCGGACTGAGGGGTCCCAGGTTCGATTCCGGTCAAGGGCATGTACCTTGGTTGCGGGCACATCCCCAGTGTGGGGGGGTCAGGAGGTGGCTGATCAATATATCTGGCTCTCTATCCCTCTCCCTTCCTCTCTGTAAAAACATCAATAAAATATATGAAAGAAAGAAAGAAAGAAAAAAAGAAAGAAAGAAAGAAAGAGCGAGCTCTGGCTAATCGTGGCAGAAAAACGAATTTATCCCAAGGACAGTGGTGTAGACATGGGCACAGGACTTGCATAGGCAGTTCTCCAAAATGATAGGCAAAGATGTTCAATACCATTAGCCATGAAACAATCCAGACCAAACCACAGGGAGACTCCACTTCATCCCCATAAGGGTGGATGTTTCCAAAGAAACAGACCATCACAGGGTCAGGGAAGACGTGGACCACCTGGGACCCTCACGCACTGCTGGCGGGAGGGTCCCATGGTGCAGCCGCTGTGAAAAATAGCGCAGCCATTCCTCAAAAGTTACACGCAACGACCGTGACACAGCAACTCCACTCATAGGCATGTACACAGGAGGACTGAAAACAAGAAAATCCCTACACACAAAGGTCATAGCAGCATCGTTCACAACAGCCAAAAGGTAGAAATGTCCCAAACGTCCACCCATGGATGAATACGTAAGAAAATTGTGGCCCCGCGGATGTGGCTCAGAGGCCCCTGGTTCCAGTCAGGGCACATACCCGGGTTGTAGTGGGGGACGTGCGAGAGGCAGCCGATCAATTATTCTTTCTCATCGATGTTTCTATCTCTCTCTATCCCACTCCCTTCTTCTCTTTCTAAAAATGAATAACAACATAGTTAAAGAAAACTGTGGCGTGTATGCATATACATATAGTGAAAAATACCATCCAGCCATGAAACGGCATTAAGTACCCCGGGTGGATGAACCTTAAACACGCATTTTAAGTGAAAGAAGCTAATCACAACAGGCCACATCTTGCGTTATCCCGTTTACATGGGATAATGGGGGCGCTTGTGGCCCTGTCTCCTCCCTCCTCGCCCTGCAGTGCTGTAAGGACACAGGCAGGCCTAATCAGAACAGGAAAAGCCATTGAAATAAAGCAGCCGGAGAATGGGATTAGCTGCTTAATGGGTACAGATTTTACTTGAGAATGATGAAAATGCTGTGGAACTTAGGTAAATGTAGAATCTAGGTAAATCTCAGCATTGTGAATGTACTAAATGCCACCATATTGATTAATTTCATGTTACAGAAATTTCACCTCAATTTAAAAACAAAAGGGATAATGAGCCGAAACCGGTTGGGCTCAGTGGATAGAGCGTCATCCTGCGTATTGAAAGGTCCCAAGTTCGATTCCGGTCAAGGGCATGTACCTTGGTTACAAGTACAGGGTGTGCAGGAGGCAGCTGATCGATGTTTCTCTCTCATCGATGTTTCTAACTCTCTTATCTCTCTCCTTTTCTCTCCGTAAAAAATCAATAATTTTTTTTTAAAGGGAGGGATCATAATTGGTCCCAGGATCCCAGGGAGAGTCAGAGAGCCAGGCTAGGCGTCTCTGTGGCCAGAAACAGTGGCCCAGATTCTGCTACAGAGTCCGTCTGGGGACTCCAGTCACTGCTGCAGGCGCAGGAATGAGGAGTGTACTCCAGCAGCCGCGACACTGGCGCCACCTCGTGGCAACCCCACCTCTGCTCGGGCTCTGACAGTGGCCGTCCAGTGCCCTTGGAAGCCCCAAGGCCTGGTCCCTCAATGCCACAGCGAAGGACTCGCCTTGGGGGCCATCTCAGGGTTTGTGGGTGGAGGTGGCCGTCAGCTGGTCCTACCTGAGCAGTCCATGGCAGCCTTGGGCAGGAGAGCACAATGTCCTGGTTCTCCATGTCCGTCCACACACCAGTAGCATCGGCGTCATCTGGGAACACGTGAGAAAAGCAAATTCTCAGCTGCCCCAAATCTAGCTTTGTCCTGGGGAAACTCTGACGGCGAGGAGGGCTATCTGGGCTTTACGAAGACCTCAACTATTAATACTTCAAACACGGGCTCTGGCTCCAGAACCAGAGAGAGAGAGGCAAAGAGCTGGAGGCTAACGTCAAACCACCCCAACTTGAGGCCACGCTCTGCCACTTGCTAACTGTCTGACGTTGGCCAGTTACTTAACACCGAGAAGGACCAGTTGTCCCAATTTGCCTTGAACTGTCCCAGTCTGAGCAGTCAAAAGTCCCACATGTTGGGAAACCAAAGCAGTTGGTCACCCTAAAACATCTCTCTGCCTCATGTTCTTCTGTAAAATGAGGGTAAGAGAGTGAGTTAGTATATTAAAGTGTTCCTGGCGAGACAACACTGATGAATGTTAGCCATCAACATGTCATTTGTTAACTAAGTACATTTTAAGTAAGAACAATGCTTAAAACTTGTGCCTGGTGGATAGTAAATGCTCAGTAAGTCTTACCTATTCTCATGCTTCTTATAATCACCTATTAGCTAATATTATTTTTATCACAATTGATTCAGGCATCGTTGCCAGTCTCCGCACCACAGCAAGCGGATGCTCCTGGTGACCGTGTGGCAGAGATCTTGAGAACAGGACAAGGAGAAGGCTCCCATTCATGACTGTCTTGCCAGCCACAGGGAGCCCTGGGTGAGGGCCACAGATTCAGGCAGAAAGGGGTGGGTTCCAGGAGGGGCCTCAAAGTCACAAACAAAGCCCAGAACTCAATGAATGGAATGCCATTCACACATTCAGCAGACATCCCCTGAGCACCTGCCTCCTAGTGCCAGGCCCTGGATGGGCCATGGGCCGGGGGGGGGGTGGGGGTGGGGGACACGACGACGACGACCCAGCAGGAAGCAGGGTTCCCCTCCATCATCCTCCATCTCTAGGGTAGTAAATGCGGGAGGAGCCCAGAAATGAGACAACCTTCCCATGCCTGGTGCACAGATGGCTCCATTGCTTGACTTCTCAGCCCCCCATCCCCTGAATTGGGTTCAGCTGACTCTCGACTTCCCACTAAGAGAGGGCAGTGGGGTGTTCGCTCTTGGGCCCAGACTGGCTGCTCCCTTGGCTCTCACTCGGAGCATTCAGGCCATTTCAGACACAGCCGGCCCAGGGGTTTGGCCCAGAGGCAGCTGTGGGGGTGTGGACATGGCAATGGGGCAGGCAGGCGGGCAGGCAGGCAGGGGGAGAACACCAAAGGATTAACCCCGACCAAGGCTGAGTGTCTGCTCAGAGGACACGAGGATCACAGACATTCCCCGTCCCCGCTCCTGCCTTCTGACAGCACCACCCCCAAACCCCAGGGCCTGGGAGATGGGGTTGAGGCCCAAGAGTGTGGTTTCATCTCAACGCTATGGTTCTCTAAGGATGAAGGCGGTCCCTCTGGAGCCTGAGCCCAGGCCTGGGTGGGAGGACCCAGGTCCATAGGAGGCCATGCGGGGCACTGCCCACCTCAGGGCGCAGGGGCAGGGAAGGGCCAGCCCCGAAGGCAGGGAGCCCACCTGCTCTTGGCCCTTCCTCCTGTACCCCGTCCTTCCCTCCCGCCCTCCCTCCCTCCTCTCACGCTCTGCCCACTCTCTTGCTCTCTTCAGATTCAGATATGGCTCAGAAGCCCACACCCAGCCCGGTCCGGCCCGGCCCCAAGAGGCAGCAGGACACAGCCGTGACCTGGTGAGTCTTCCTGCTGGAGAAGGAGGCCTGTTTGGGGCGCTGGGTTCCCAAACAAGGGATGGAACAAGGACCCAGCTCAGGCTGCGTCCGTCCTACTCACCATGGCACCTGACGAGGCCCCTCCTCCCCGGACTTAGGTGCGGTCTGCGCTGAGGGAGTCTGCCCGGCTCATTCCCAGGCCCCTTTTCACCGACGTCACCGGTCAGCATCCTGCCCGCAGACCAGGGTGCCCCTCCTCCCGGGAGAGCCTCGCTGCGGGGCCCTGGGGGCTGGGGGAGGGGGGGTTTGCAGGCTTAGGTGTGGGAGAAGTAACCAGTAAGAACCTTTCTGGGTGAAATCTTGGCCGTCAACTTGGGAAGCTTAAAGAAATCTTCAAGAAACTTTTAAATGTCACCAACCTCTGCCAGCCAACGTGCCGCTTTCCCAGGCATTGGGAGGGTGTGTGCACCTGCTGGCCCCTGTGGGGGGGCATCTGTGCCAGCTGCGTGAGCTCCTGGCCCTTTGGTGGGCAATTGGGTGGGTGCTGCTGTCTGGCAGGCGGGGGAGGCGGAGGCACGGGCAGCTGGTTGCTCTCAGGAACAGCATCCGTGTAAACACCCTGGGGCCAGTCCAACGGTTCCGGCTTCCTTTGGGTTCTGCCCGGCTCTTGTCCCCAGAGGTGCGATGGCAGGGCTGGGCGCCCTGCTCTGATGAGCCTCTGTACCTCCAGGATGAGAGAGAGAGAGAACCGGCCAAGTCTCCCCCCGCCGGAGGCAGCCTGTTTGTTTTGGGTTACGAGAAGAGGTGTCCTCATGGGTAACCCAATTTTCTTAACTTGTATTTCTCTATGAGGCAGAACTGCACGTGTTGGATAGCTGCCTCGTATGTGAGACTCTGAGGCCTGTTTTTGGGGAGGTGCCTGTTGGTGCAGTTGTGAAATTATCTGTGATGCGAGATCCGTGGTTCTCTCATGTCTTTATGTGGTTTTTGTTTGTTTGTTTGCTTTTTTTTCAGAGAGGAAGGGAGAGGGAGAGATAGAACCATCAATGATGAGGGAGAATCATTGATTGGCTGCCTCCTGCACGCCCCCCACTGGGGATCGAGCCCGCAATCCGGACATGTGCCCTTGACTGGAATGGAACCCGGGACCCTTCGGTCCGCAGGCTGATGCCCTATCCGCTGAGCCACACCGGTTAGGGCTCCCGTGTGTTTTTTACGCGGCCATTTTGCAGGCTGAGCGAACCCCGAACGCAGTTCTTCAGTCCTTGTTGCTGTCTCCAGGTTTCCTTTCCCAGCACCGCCCCCTTGCCCAGCAGGCTCGGACCCAGCGCTGGTGGCCCTCTGAGGGGCGCAGGCGCAGCAACAGGGAGGCAATGGGAGTGGTGACAGCTGTCCCGCAGGCGCTCACATCTTTAGAGGGCCCTGCATTCAAGGCCTGGAGGAGGGGTGACCTCCTCAAGATCATGTGTCCCCAGGGGACTCCAGGGGGTAGAAGGAAGGGCTCCCCCAGGGTTTGGGGCAGCAGAGGGTGGGTGCACACTGTGGCCGGGTCTCTTGGGAAGTTGCCCAGAGGAGGCACAGGTTCGGGATGGGGTTTGGTGGCCACTAAGCTGCTGGATGACCTCGCCCTGAGAACTGGACCAAGTCCAGGCCACGTGCTTTGGGCTTCAAAAGGGAGCTTGGAAGCCTGGAGGGAGAGGTTTGTGGGGAAGACCGCCACCGCCACCCTCCCCGACCACCAGCCCTTGCCTCTGACCCTGAGGACACTTGAGGAGGCGGCTTGACCTCTGCCCATTGCACTATCCCAAATGTGCATTCCTTTATCTTTTGGGAAGCCCAGGCTTGCAGACTGGGGGACTGGTGCGGCTGAGGACCTATGACCAGGCTGCTCTTCAGCCCTGGCCAATGACCTAGGAAAGGTGGGGAGGAGGCAGAGCAGGGAGACTCCCCCACTGTCTGCAGAACCACCCGTCTGCAGCAAATGCTGCTATAACAGTGCCATGCACAGAACCCCTAACCTCGAATCCCATTCTGGAAATGCGTCAGAAGGGGAAAAACTAAATTTGTATTTTTCTCTGGTCATCAAGGTTGTCTCTTGAGCTTCACTCTGGTTCTTGGGCTGCTCTAGGCCAGCCCTTCCTAGAGGAGCTGAGCAGATCCAAGACACTCAAGTTCAGAAGGTCATACCAAACCAAGGCACAGAGAGGAGACTACGCTGCCCTGTCTTCCTCCAATAGAGACATGAGCACAAACCCCTGGGGCTCAGGAGCCACCCAGGGGAGATCCTATCCCTGTGGCCAGTCAGCCAGGCCGGCTTTGCCCTGCACAATAACCAGGGTGCATCTGGATTCCCAACATCCAACCCTCAGTCCTGGTGGTTCATCTGCTCTCTCCCAGCAGCAGGGACTGGGTAAGGGACACCCACGATGAAGCCAGTCCAGGCCCTCACTTCCTACCAGTGGCCTCTGGCTGTGTGGCTCTGCAGGAAGGGTGGGGACTGGCTTCCACCGACACCTAAACCCTTCCCGGCACCAAAACAGAGGCTGGTGTGCACCCAGGATACCCCTGGAGGCACACAGCCCACCATGCTCATCACACCTCAGCAGCGGCCCTGACTCTGGCACTTGAGGGGCAGCTTCTCTTCCAAAGCTATGTTTCCCCCACAGAAACCGCCGCAGCTTCTTCCCTTTTAGCCTGTCTTTTCTGCTCATGTCCCACTAAAGACAGAACACATTTTAGACCTTGCTTGCCCTTAGCCCTTCACACCAAGCGTCCCAAGAAACACACGACAAGCTCAAGACAGCCTTGGTCTTTTAAACCCCGTACCAAGAACCACAAGAGAAGGCTTTTCAGATAGAAAAGGTTTTTTTTGTTGTTGTTTTAGCTCAAATCTACGTGAGAAGGCACAGCCCTCCCTGTCCGCTCTCTCAAAAGCAGCCCAGTTACATGCAGAGGAGGGAGTCCCTGGCCGGTCTGGGTAGGGTCCACCCCTCACAAGACAGTAGCAGCGTCAGGTCCCATTTTCCACCTCTCGCCCAGCCGAAGTCCTTTCCAGCGTGGGTCGGGGCTAAAAAGAGCCAGCTTAAATAGAAAAAAAAAAAAAAAAAATCTTGAACCAGTCAGTTTGTACAAAATTGTTCCAACACAGCTGTCCAGTGCATTAGTTCCGGGCGCGTCTCCCCAGATCGTCTCAGGTGCTCCGAGTTCTTAGAGCCGCACAGTGGCGGTGGCGGCAGCAGCACGGTCCTGGGCGTCCGTTATTCCTCCGGCTTCCGGTCAGGACGGGGCGGCGGCGCCCCTCCGGCGGGCAGCCTTCACCAGGCACTGCTGCAGCACAGGGTAGAGGCGCTGGCAGCCCTCGAGGCCCATGCGCACGGCCTCGACCCAGCTCTCGGTCGGGCCCCCCTCCCCGCTGCCCAGCAGCCCGGCCACCTGGTTGAGCACCGGCATGAGCGCCACGGTGAGGCCGGCGGCGGCGCGCTCCTCCTCCGGCCGCGTGGGGTCCAGCAGCCAGGCGGGCGCGGGCCCCGGCGCGCGGCTCAGGCCGCAGCCCACCACCAGGTCGTACATCTCGATGCCCGCGTCGGCCAGGGCGAGCGCGGCGGCCGTGAGCGCGGCGGCCAGCGCCGAGCCGCCGTCCTCCAGCAGCAGCGCCGACACCTCGAGCTGCGCGCGCGGGTAGCGGCCCAGGCGCACGGCGGGCTCCAGCGCCTCCTGCAGGGCCAGCGCCAGCTCGCGCTCCTCCCCGCCGCCCTGCGGCGCGCGGCGCCGGCGGCCCGCGAAGGGCGCGCGGCGGAAGTCGCAGACCAGGCGCCCCCGCAGCGCGGCCGGGGCCTCGCCCCCCGCGCCCGCCGCGCCGCCGCCGCGTTCGCCTCCCTCCACCTGGCGCGGCCCGGACACGGCGCACAGCACCTTGGTGCCGCCCGCCTCCAGGTAGGCCGAGCCCTTGGCCTGGCTCAGCAGCCCGGCGCGCGCGTACACGGGCCGCAGCCGCGAGGGGTCGCGGGGCTCGGGCGCCTCGTCTTCCTCGGCCGCGTACAGCTGCGGCGGCTGCGATTCCTCGGGCCCGCGGATGCGGCGGTGGTCCCCGGGCATGGCGGCGCTGGGCGTGCGAGCCGCTTCCGCCGCGCGCGCTCGCGAGGGCTGCCGGGATAGCAGCGGGCGGCGCCGCACTGCCCCCTGCCGTCCCGGAGGGTGAACGGCGAGCGCTTCCCAGCCCCAGGCCCGCCGCAAAGGTTCCCAGGGTGGGCTCACCTGGCAGGCCTGCAAAGGTGGCACCTGAGCTCGCCGGCTGACTTCTAGCTTCCTGGACCAGGGCAATCCCAGGGCACGTGTCTTCTTCCTTTCACTTGTGAAGAGTGTGTTTATTTATTTAATGTTTTAAAATATATTTTTATTCATTTCAGAGAGGGAAAGAGATGGAAACATCAATGATGAGAATCACTGATTGGCTCCCTCCTGCACGCCCCCTGCCGGGGACCAAGCCCACGCCGGGGCATGTACCCTGATTGGGAATCTGTGACCTGACTCATGAGTCGATTGATGTTAGCCAGAGCCACACTGGTAGGGCAAGATTGTATTTATTTTAATTCTACACTTACTTGTGTGACTGTTTTATGTATTCCCCACTGCCTTACCCAAGAAGGCAATGACTTTTTGTCTTGCTCACTCCTGTACCCTGGCTGGCACTTGTTGGAATTATCTCTGCTGCCCTGGATTGTGAAGCTTTGTATGCCCAGCATGTGCTTGGATCCAGGGTTTTGGCACCCTTCTCCTGTGACAGCACAGACCTGCTTTCCCCCCTCCCTCCGTGTCAGCCAGCCTGCTGTGCCCAGAGGACAGGAAACCAGCTGAAGCCAGTGTAGGTCAGCAGTACACTTAACCTACCAGCGCACGTTTCCAAACCCAACTGTCTGCATCAGGCTTGGGTGAAGTGGTTCAGGGCCAGGGAGGGTGTCCATGCTCACTGTCCATCTTTGAGTTAAGGAAACAGGAATGATGGGGCAAAGGAGTTGGGGGAGGCAACTGATGTGCCCTAAGTACCTCCCGTCTCAGAGGACATCCCAAAGGGGAAGGGAAGAGGGACATAGGCCAAGAAATGGGGAAGTTCTCCCACGAGAGGCTCCACAAAAGGAGCTTCTCTCTGCTTTTAGGATCTCTGTGGATCTTCTGGTGGTTCACGCCTCTCCATCTCACTCCTGCTCCATCCTGGGGGCCACCTCCACAAACATCGTGAGGCAATCCTGGGGGCCATTCCCAAAACCCAGGGGTCTGGGGCTGGACGCTGTATGGACTGCAGCCAGAACCACAGTATTCAGTCTTCACTCAGGGGCACCTATTGGTGGTGGTGGTGGTGGTGGGAGGATGGATAGTGATAGAAATCACAGGGTATCGAGTATTGCACATGGTCCTTTTATTCTCTGCAGCAAAAATGGTTCCTTCCCGCAGACCTAGAGCCGCGGGTCTGCAGAGAACTGTCTATAGACATAAGCATGACAACGGTAAGTAGCAATACTGGGATAGTGGTTCTACACGGATGGTGCTGAGGTGTAGGGCTCCAGCAGAAATGTAACATGGGCGCCTAAGTGAGTTCCAGTTACCGCTGAGTTAGGAGGAGAAATGGGGCTATTTAAAGGTCCCAAGATTCCAGTGTCGTGTGGCAGGTGGAGATCTCCTGGTTGGCGGATACATCTGGGTGTGGGGGAGACGCTTCCAAGTGGAAGCCACCCCTCCCCTCAATTCTTCACATCTCCCAGGCGGAGCTGGGCAAAGGAAGTGGCCAGCTGCAGCGCCTCCTGCAGGCAGCCCACATTCTTGCCTGTGGCCTGAGCAGACACATCTTTGCCACCACCTTTGCCATCCATCAGGCCTGACACCTGCTGCACCCACTCACTGGCTTTCAGGCCCCGGTTGGCTGCATTCTGGAAGACAGGAAGAAGTGGGAGTCAGGACAGAGGATGGAACTGAGGGAGGCACTGAGAGGGGAGGGAAAGAAAAAGGATGGGAAACCACAGACACCCACTCCTGCCCTGGGTGATATCGCCGGAGGTTGAGGCAGGCCCTACAGCTGTACCTGGTTAAGAGAAGATATACTGAGTGACAAAGCCAGGTATCAGCCAGCACCATTCAACACATCCACCAAGGAGAGGGCCTGAGGGTAAGGGATGCTGGAGGGGACTAACAGGAGGGCAGGAGAAGGGCTATTTCTTTGCCGTGGTCAGTGTGGCTCAGTTGGTTGGAGTGTCTTCCCGTGCACCAAAAGGTGGCAGGTTTGATTCCTGGCCAGGGCACATACCCAGGTTGTGGGTTCAATTCCCAGTTGGGACATGTGCGCGAGGCAGATGATTGATGTCCCTCCCTCCTTTTCTTTCTCCCTCACCCTTCCTTCCTGTCTTTAAAATCAATTTTTTTTAAGAGAGAAGGACCACTTCCAATGGGGTTTGCACAAACACACTTGGGGGTTGGGCAAACAACGGTAAGAACTGAGCTCCCTCAGAAAAGCTACAGGCACCCACTGGCGCAGGGCTGCAGGGCATTCTGACCTGAGGGACTTGACACAAGCATGTGATCTTGCCAGCCTCATTATCCACTGTGAAGAGCATGGCGGACGTCTGTGGGGAATGCGTCTTGAAGAGCTTCAAGGCTTCGTTCAGGGCCTGCAGGAGGACCTGGTGTCAGGCCACGGCCCTGGGGAGGGGGCCAGGCTCCCCATAAGTGCAGCGAGTTTGCAGAGCTCAGTTCTCGGAGCTTTCCCTGCCCACCTCCCCCCTCCTTCCTAGAGCAGGTGCTGGTCCTGGGAGCCTGCATGGAGGAGGACCAAGCACAGGGCCTGGCCACTCTCAGACTCTCTAAGGTTTGCCTCCATCTCCAAGAGTCACAGCTTGCCAGCCACCACATCTCTCCATGGCTTAGCCTAACCTCAATCCAGAGAGAGTGGGCCTTCAGATGACCACTCCACTCTGAGTCACAAAACTCAGACTGCAGCCACCAAAGGGTTGGTGAGCCCCCTAGAGGAGACAAGCAGCGGACAGACACCAAGCAATGCCTGAGAGCCAGCCCCTGGAGCCACGCCCCTGGAGCCCCCGTTTGCCTTGGCAGACGCGCCGCTCTCCATCTCCAGGATGACGAGGGGCTGGTTGGGGTTGCTATCAATGAGCTGCTTTGTCTTCTCCAGCACCTACAAGGGAGGAAGGTCCGTAAGAGAGGTTTCAGGTCCAAGGCCCAGACTGACACCCATACAGCGGTCTGTTCTGGGTAATTCCTGTCGGTGCCCTTCCAGCCACCAGCACTGCCAGGACTCACTCGTTTCTGGACATCAGCTTTGCTGGCCCGGTCTAGGTCATCCATGATCTTCTTCAGGGATTTGAGAGTCTCCCGGAACTCATCCTTCTGCCACTGGGGGATGACTGCAGTGGCCAGGGCCTGGAACCAGAACCGGAAGACCACTCAGATATGGACCGCAAGGAGCGGGGATGTGAGGATCCAGCCCAGCCCAGCCCACCCCACTCTTCTAGCTTTGAACACTAAAGTCCTCCCTGATTAGTGTCCAGAAGGAAAGAGAAAACAAAAATATGGTATCCATCGGTCTTGAGGTCAGTCACTTATGAATAACTACAGCACTTCATTGTTTTGTTAATCCTCACCTGAGGATATTTTTTCCATTGACTTTCTGAGATAGTGGAAGGGAAGAGGGATGTGGAGGAGGGGAGCAAGAGAGAGAAAAATATCAACGAGAGAGAGACATCAATTGGTTGCCTTCAGCAGCTGCTTGACCAGGCTGGGGATCATACCTGCAGCCAGGTTATGTGCCCTTGACCAGGAATGGAACCTGAGACCCTTCAGTTTACTGAGCCACACCAGCCAGGGTTAACTACAGCAGCTTTAACAAGCAGGACTGGCGAGAAAGGCAGAATAAAGAGATGGGAGCCCTGTACGACCTCGTCCCTACCAAGCGGTGAACACAGCCTGAGAAGGGCTTACTGGAAGTCCCCGAATATTAACAAACACCGGAAGGCCTGGAAACCGGGCACCACAGCTCCTCCCCAACCTCCCTCCACACCAGTGTGCACATGCTTGGGACGGGCCCCCTGCTCCTGGAAATGGGCTGCAGCCAGGTTCCGGGTCCATAAACTCCCCATTGCAAGGCTGCGTGACAACAGAAGCCAGTCCAAAGGCCCACTGCACTGAGAGCCAAGACTTGAGGGTTTAGGAACAGTGTGTGTCTGATCACCAGGCCTAGGATCCAGCACTGAGCAGGCCCTGAGGAGCGGGAAGCCACCTACCTCTCCAAGGTCAGCGATCTCCCTCTGCACGTCCTTGTTGGGCGAAGTCTGGGCCTTCACTTTGGCCTCCATGACAGAGAGAGACTTCTTCAAGCTCTCTGCTTTCCTGAGGGCCTGGAGGGGACAATCAGAGCTGTAACTCCAGATACCTTTCAGCGTCACTATTCTGTCTATAAACAGCTGGGGCCATCGCTGATGGCGGGCGATGGAACAGCACATCCCTAAGACACCAGAAGTTTCTCCTCCTTCAGGGAGCAGGTGTTTGCAGCCTCTTGACCCAAAGAGGAGCACCTTCCTCACATGCCAGCGGAAAGACTGCACTAGCTCAGGTTCGGGGGTGACTGAGAAGCCATAAGTTAGGAGGCTTCAACACACAGCAGGCACAAGCCAGTCCCCACCACACACAACTGTTCCCGTCTCAAACTAGGCACGTACCCCCAGGGCGACGTGAGTAAGTGCTGGGGACACTGGAAGTCACAGCAAAACTATGGCTAACCTTCCTAGACACAGATATATTACTGGATACAAGGCAGGATTGCATGTATTGAACAGATGAAAAGTAAGATTAAGCTGTAAAGTCTTCTGCTCTGGTGGCTTACTTCTACCAGGTATTTCTGCTGCTGACTGCAGCAGCCACATAACCATCTGTGGATCTGAGGATTAAGCTCCTCTTGCCTTGCTGAATTAAGCCACGAACCAGCCCAATCTGCTCACCTTCTGGGCTTCAGCACCTGTGACAGCCACGATCCTCCGGATGCCCTTGGCAATCGCTTCTTCACTCACAATCACAAAAGCTCCCGCGTGACTCGAATTCTGCAGGTGACTGATGGCAGAACACAAAGCCCGTGGTTATGAGGAAGCCCAGGTGCCCTGGTCCCCATGGCACCCCCGAAGCCCTTGGCCCTGCAGCCAGGCTGCAGAATCCAGCTTGGCCAGGAAGGGGCTGAGAGCTTTGTGACATTAAGCTAGACGCCATGTTTCTGAGCCCGTTTTCTCATGTATGAATAGGTGTTATGCTCCCTCACAGGGCTGTTAGGAAAATCAAATGAGATCAAATGAAACTGTAGTCCTTAATACCCAATATCATATAACTGCTGGTGGACTCTACATTCATTCACATTTTTGGTTCTCTCTAGTGGAACATAAGCTATATTTTTCTATCCCAGTTCACTAGTTGAGAGAATATTGGAGATTAATTTAAAATCCTACAACCCTTTAAACAAACAGGTTTTGTTCCCTGTTGCTCCGAGAACCTCAAATTCTCACTATCTCTCAGTCATCCTGTGAAGCATAGAGTCTTTGAAAGCTGCTTCTGTGCTCTAAAGAATTCTATGCAAAGTGTCAGGGCAAAATTAGGCCTGGAGCCGGGTCCTCATATACTCCTTCACCCTCTACATGCTCTCCTGCTCTCTGCCTGCCTGAGGCCTGCAGAAGGCCCTAGATGGACCCTAAAAGGCCCCAAGAATGCTTCACCAAGCTTCCTTCAGAAGCAGGAACATCCCAGAAGACCCCAGGGAGGTACCAAGTGCTATGGAGGGATTCAAGCTGGCGGAAATAAGTGGCTATCCCAAGCCAAACTGAGCTGCGCCTACCAAGGGGTCTGACTCGGGCTCCGAGACAATGAGATTAATAGCTCAGATGCTGTTCAAGCAGCAAAGGGAGTTAAGTGAGATCCCAGGAAGGGAAAGGGGCTGGGACCAGACGAGGAGCTGGATGAGCACTCTATGGCCTTGCTGAATCCTGAATTCACAGGCCAAGAATCCCAGCTCTATGGGATCAGCACAGGAACAAGAGCAAACAGTGTGTGGGGAGTGCTTCCTCCTCCTAGAAGAACACTTCATCACAACCCGGGGAATCACACGCACTGCGATGTGAGACTCCTGGGAATGCTGTCTGCCAACTGCGCTTCTGGGGCTTTGTTTAAACCTTAGATGAACGAGAGCCGGCCTAGGACCTACATCCGCCAGGGGTTATGCCACGGGCCCCACTACAGCTCCCCCTGAGGTACTCACGTTCCCCCACAGAACTCAACAGAAGTGAGTGAGCCAGCAGGACCAGAGGGGTCATCTAGCAGCTTGGACACTGGGACCCCAATGGAGACGACTCGCACAGGGTCAGGATAGGTTTCATCAAACACAGCGCGCAGGCCCTGGATGGCTTTCGCTGCCGCCAGGGGACAATCCTGGGTATAGACGGGCTGCGGGGAAAGAAGACAGAACAAAGGCTTGGAAATGTCTCTGGCGGTCAGCAGGGAGCACTAGAGCGAGTGTGGTCCTGCAGGCAGGGCTCGGGGGTGTCTAATCCTGGCTCTGCCCCTTATGTGCCACAGCCTCCTGAAAGAAGGTACTATGTATAGTCGAGGAAATCAAAATAGAAATTCCCAAGAATGTTTTGTTAGACTGTGAACCAAATCTTACATGGCTGTGCTTTATGTAAAGCAGACATAACTAGAAGGGCTCTGGTTTTCCTAAGCAGGGAGTGGAGCAAAGACCTCTCTCTGCCGCTCCCCAGAGGCCCTCAGACCCTCTGCTGAGCACCGGCACTGCCCCCACTGAGCACAGTCTGAGAATCACTGCTTTCAGCAAATGTGCGTGCAGGACAGAATATGGCAGGATGGAGCGAGAGCATGTGGGTTGGCACTCTGTGGTCAGAAAGTGAGGGTGCAGGAAGGAGTGAGGTTCATGCCCCAAGGGCTTACACACGATCCAGCCTACCTTGGCGGCCTCAATCATCTCGTTAACGATCTGCTCAGCCTTCTTGATCTGTTGGGTGGACATGGCTCCCTTGGCAGTGAAGTCAAAGCGAAGGCGGTCAGGGGCAACCAGGGAGCCCCTCTGGTCAGCTTCCCCAAGCACGGAGCGCAGGGCGAAGTTCAGAATGTGGGTGGCTGTATGGTTGCTCATGACAGGTCTCCGTCGGGGCTGTAAAGAGAGGCGGCTGGTGGAGGGATCTGCAACAGACTGCTGGTTGTCCCCCAATACTTGCCATTCCCATCTTCCCCAAGTACTGTAATTTTTAGCTGGACACATGGCTGCCCAGAATAAAGACTCCACAGCCTACCTTCTCTTGCAGCTAAGTGTAGCCATGTGATAAGTTCCGGTCAATGAGCTGTAAGCATACCCTTAACGGCAAAGGGCATGCTATCCCCCTGCCTAGAACAGGAGTTGGTAAACCATGGCCTGTGAGCCATATCTGGCCTGTCACCATTTTTATAAAGAGGTTTATGAATACAGCCACACTCATATGTGCACATTTCATCTATGGTGCTTTTGTGCCACAACGAGAGTTGAGCAGTTGTGATAGAGATTGTTATGTCCCCAAATGCCAAAAGTATTTACCATCTGGCCCTTTCCAAAACAGTGCCGATCCCAGACCTAGAATATCAATCTGATGGCTACCTTTGTGGACCATGAAATCAAGGGCAACACCCCAGGAATGATGGCAAAGCAACAAGCAAGGGAAAGCTGGGCCCAAAAACTTGGTGGGGCACAGCCTCTATGCCTGGACTTTTAGGTGGGAAACACATTTCTATCTTATTTATTTATTTATTTATTTTTAAAAATATATTTTATTGATTTTTATACAGAGAAAGGGAGAGAGATAGAGAGTCAGAAACATCGATGAGAGTCATCGATCAGCTGCCTCTTGCACACCCCCTACCGGGGATATGCCCACAACCAAGGTACATGCCCTTGACCGGAATCGAACCCGGGACCCTTCAGTCCCCAAGCAGGCGCTCTATCCATTGAGCCAAACCGGTCCTGGCAACATTTCTATCTTATTTAAAGTTACTGTTATTTTGGAGCTTCGTCACATACAATAGAATCTATTTCTTTTGTTGTTAATCGTTATCCAATGAATATTTTTTCCCATTGATTTTTAGGGAGAAGGGAAGACAGAGAGAGAGAGGGAGGAATGAGAATTGATTGGTTGCTTCTTGCATGAGCCCAAACTGGGGCTGGGAATGGAAGCTGCAACTCAGTACATGCCAGGGCTAAAATCTATTTCTTTTCTATTTATTTATTTACTTTTTATTTTTTATTTTTTATTTTTTTTATTTTTTTTATTTTTTATTTTTTTATTTTTTTATTTTTTATTTATTTTTTTTAATTAATTAATTTATTTATTTTTACATATTTTAATGATTTTTTTTGCCCCCTCCCTCCCTCCCCCATATCCCCTCCCTCCCCATAGTTTTATGTCCATTGGTTGTACTTATATGCATGTATACAAGTCCTTCGGTTGATCTGTTATCTCCCCCAGATCCTCCTCCCCTCCCCGCTGTAATTTGACAATCTGCTTGTTGCTTTACTGTCTCTATATCTATCTTTTGGTTCATCAGTTAATAATGCTCTTTATTATCCACAAATGAGTGAGGTCATGTGGTGTTTCTCTTTCATTGATTGGCTTATTTCACTCAGCATGATGTTCTCCAATTCCATCCAGGTTGCTGCAAATGATGAGAATTCCTTCTTCTTTATGGCAGCATAGTATTCCATTGTGTAGATGTACCATAGTTTTTGGATCCAATCATCTGCTGACGGGCACCTAGGCTGTTTCCAAATTCTGGCTATTGTAGATTGTGCTGCTATGAACATAGGGGTGCATATATCCTTTCTGATTGGTGTTTCTAGTTTCTTGGGATATATTCCTAGGAGTGGGATTACTGGATCAAATGGGAGTTCCATTTTCAGTTTTTTGAGGAAACTCCACACTGTTCTCCACAGTGGTTGCACCAGTCTGCATTCCCACCAGCAGTGCACGAGGGTTCCTTTTTCTCCGCAACCTCGCCAACACTTGTCGTTTGTCGATTTGTTGATGTTGGCCATTCTGACAGGTGTGAGATGGTACCGCATTGTTGTTTTGATTTGCATCTCTCGTATAATTAGTGACTTTGAGCATGTTTTCATGTGCCTTTTGGCCTTCCTTCTGTCTTCTTTTGAAAATATTCTATTTAGGTCCCTTGCCCATTTCTTAATTGGATCATTCATCTTCCTTTTATTTAGTTGTATCAGCTGTCTGTAGATGTTAGAGATTAAACCTTTATCAGTGGTGTTATTTGCAAATATGTTCTCCCACACAGTGGGCTTTCTTGTTGTTTTGTTGATGGTTTCTTTTGCTGTAAAAAAGCTTTTTATTTTGATGTAGTCCCATTTGTTTATTTTCTCTTTAGCTTCCGTTGCCCTAGGGGCAGTATCAGTGAAGAAGTTCTTTTGGCATACGTCTGAGATTTTGCTGCCTGAGGATGCTTCTAGTATTTTTATGGTTTCCCGTCTGATGTTTAAGTCCTGTATCCATTTTGAGTATTTATTTACTTTTTAAATCAATCTTTATTGTTCATATTATTACAAAGGTTCCTCATTTCTTCCCCCCTCCACCAGGTTTCCACCCCACCCTCTGCCCTTTCCCCACCCCCCACTGTCCTCACCCATAGGTGCACAGTTTATGTTCAGTCTCTTCCCGCATCCACCACTCCCCTTTTCCCCAAGATAAAATCTATTTCTTAATTAATATAGGATCTTTGGGTCCTGAAGAAGCATTTGAAGTTAACCTGGAGAAAGGCAATTCATGAAAACAAGTCTATAGGATCACAATGGAAATCACTGTGGTCTGACATGGGAGCATGTATATAAATTTAACTCTCAGATTCATCCCTTACAATTATGGACCAATTTATTGGAGGAGGTGAATAGTAAATACACCAAATCACTGTGATGTACAGTCACGTGCTGCACAACGATGTTTCAGTCAATGACAGGCTACATGTACAACGGTGATATACCATGCAGCCTAGCGCATAGGAGGCCATAACATCTAGGCTTGTGTAAGTGCACTCTATGCTGTTTGCACAATGATGAAATCACCTAACGACGCATTTCCCAGAATATATCTCCATTGTTAAGTGGCGTATGACTGAACTTTAAAATACCTTATAATTTTACATGTCAATTATACCTCAACAAAGCTGAACAAAAATTAAAAAAAATGCTCTGGCCAGGTACCCCAGGTTAGAGCATGATCCCAAAATGCTAAGGTTGCAGGTTCAATCCCTGGTCAGGACACATACAAGAATCAACCAATGAATGCAGAAATAAGTGGAACAACAAATCGATGTTTCTCTCTCTTGTCTCTCTCTTAAATCAATAAATTAAAAAAAAAAAAAAAGAGGTGAATACTAATCAGATTCAATGCTGACCAATATAATTCAACTCACCTCATCAATAAACAGTCGGACCTGATCTCCCACTTTCAGGTTGCCGTAGATCGTTCCTATGTGTAGCACATACCCTCCTCGCACCTGAGTGTTCTTCACTGTAAACTCAGTTTTCTGAAGACAGTCAAGGAGGAGACCAATAAATAAACCAACAAATGTATAAAATTCTCTTTACAGATACAAATTACACATACACACATTCTCTAAGACATTCTTCACTGGCATGCGTGTATATACTTATACACCATTAATGCGACATGTTTATTATCTATATATACACATGCACCACTATGTACATATTTACATTATGTGCACATGCCATCTTATATATGGACACATATTTGACTAGGTCACTCATCCAAGACCACAGTCAGCAGTGGCAGAGCTAAAGGCTGAGACTCTGACAAGGATGCTGCCCCTCTGAGAGCTGCCTCTCCCTATTTATGAGGAAAGCACAGAGGAACCGAGGATCGACCCATGCATCTGGCCGCAAGGACCCTGCTACAAGCGGACCTAATGGCTATGACAGCAACATGGTGCAGTAAGCAGCTCCCTCAGCTTCAGAAATGCAGACTGGAACACAACCCAAAACTCTGGGTCTGCTCCCCAAGGCCAGCAAAGCTGCCCCAGACCAGGCCTGCCCTTTGTCAGACCCCATCTCTGGCTAACAATAAAGCATGCGTGTTGGCTCACGTCTTCACTGCTGTCATCGACCTTCACCAGGTAGCCTTCGTCGTAGATCTGCCCTCCTTGCTCGGCATAGAAGCAGGTCTTGTCCAGCACCACTCCACACTCCTGGCCCGTGGACACCTCCTCCACGAACATCTTATCCCTGCGCAGAGCCACCACTGTAGCCACGGCGCTCTCAAACGCTGCAGAGGAGGGGAACGGGGTCAATGACTTCGGTCACACATTCTTACCAGGCTTTTGCTGCATTCTTTTTCTCAAAGTCTCAAAGGGCCTAATTATATAATTTTGTTTGAAAGCAAGCTCCACTAGACTCCATGAAAAGGCTTAACACACTGGCTCCCCACCAGAGAATGCAGCACTCAGAGGGCGTCCAAACTGTCCTGGTTTGCTTGGACCCAAGGGTTTCCTAGGATGCGAGACTTTCAGTGTCAGCACTGAGGCAGTTCTGGGGAAACTGGGGCAGCTGGTCCCCCTAACTCAGCTACTGAGCAGAAACGTGGTGAATGTGATTAGGAGTTCTTTAATAGCAGTAATAAATTCCCTACTTCAAGGTCAATTCACAAAGAATATACTCTTTTGTGAGCTTGCTTGGGTAGGTTTAGATATCTCTGCTGGAGCAAAAGGGGGAAAAACGTGTAGTGCCTTTTTGATTTTTCATATCTTAGAATATTATTATCCCCAATGCAAACTTCAACAGCCACTGTGAATCATATAATGTCCATTTCCTGATTTCCTATCCGATGTTACAATGACAGCAACTGGGTGAAGAGTATAAGGAATCTCCCTGTAAACTTAAAAACAAAACACTCCCTATGGATCTAGAATTACTTCAAAAGAGTATGAAATTACACAGCATGACCTTACTGCACTGATGGAGAAGCTACCACAGACACCCTCGGCCCCTCTTGCAAACGCCCAAACGAGCTCAGTAACATACCGTAGCTCCCACTGGAGTCCGAACGGTAACTGTACTTTGGAGAATCATCTGTTGCCTCCAGACTCTTTCCTCGAAGCTCTTCAATAGCATAGATGTCCAGCATAATGTGGTCTTCCCCTCCAGCTCCCTTGCCCTGTGATTTCAGCTGCCAGTAAGAGAAGCAAGCATAGTTATCCTAATGTAGAACTCCAAACTGCTCAACTGTGTCCAATGTAAAACTCTAGATCAGGGTTCTCAATCTCAGCAGGTAATTCTTTGTTGTGGGGCCGCCCTGTGCACTGCAGGGTGTGAGCAGCACCTCTGGTTTCCATCCACTAGATGCGAGTAGCATGCCCCCTGTTGTGTAAACCAAAAATATGTTCAGACATTATTGCCAACTGCCCCCCTGAGGTGCCAAAATGCCCCCAGCTGAGACCCACTGTGGTCTAGGGAAAACAGGATTTCAAAGACTTTAATGAAAGGAAACTCTTGCTTGCTTTGCAGCCAAGTTCTGCCTTGGTGGGTGTTAGTTCTGCTCACTCCTCAAATTCTTTACCTGGGCCAGTTTCCTCTCCTCTTCAAAGCCGTCCATATCTACCAGCAGGCCCTTCTCTTCAGCAATCAGACCAGTGAGATCCACGGGAAAGCCATAGGTGTCATAGAGAAGCCACGCAGTGTCCCCTGTACAGCACAAAGGAATGGTCAAGTACTGTGGATGGCCCCTGCCTTTAGCCCCCAGGCCCTTCCCAGGAGGACGCTGACAGTGACCAGGGTTTAAAGAGATGAGGTGAGTATTGGGGTTATGCACTTGTCACAAAAGCCATCAAATCTTTTGGAAATGACTTGGAGGAAGCACGAGAGCTCTCTAGTGAAGTCTGTTTCTTAATCTAAACAAGTGTGTTCAGTTTGTGAAATTCATCAGCCTTTCCTTTTGTAAATTATATTATACTAGAGGCCCAGTGCACAAAATTCATACACTGGTGGTGGTGGTGGGGGGTCCCCTTCAGCCCAGCCTGCACCCTCTCCAATCTGGGACCACTTGAGGGATGTCTGACTGCCGGTTTAGGCCCCATCCTAGGGATAGAGCCTAAACCAGCAGTAGGACATCCCTCTCACAATCCTAGACTACTGGCTCTTAATCGTTCACCTGTCTGCCTGCCTGGTCACTCCTAACTGCCCCCCCTGCCGACCTGATTGCCCCTCACTACCTCTGCATGCCAGCCTGATCACCCCTAACTGCTTCCCCTGCCGGCCTGGTTGCCCCTAACTGTGCCCCCCCCCCCAAGCCAGTCACCACGTACTCCCCTCCTCCCCCCGCCTGGTCACCCCATGTAGTTTGGTCACCACAGCCAACCAGGTCACCCCACACAGTCTGCTGTTCAGTCGTTTGGTCGTCCCTCACTAATTCCCCTGCCGACTTGGTCATCCCATGCAACCTGCTTGTTCAGTCATTTAGTCGTCCCTCACTAACCCGTCTACCAGCCTGGTTGTAGGCAGCCATCTTGTGAGGGCATGACAGTCAATTTGCATATTACCTCTTTATTATATAGGATTTCAAAAAGAAAAAAAACTTTCAGAATTAATTTGTACTGTCTGGTAAAAAAAATAAAGCAATTTTCAAAAACCAGAATTATCTGTTCCCATTTTTGCTGGAAAACACACACACACACACACCACACACACACACACACACACACACACACATTTGTATACATCCAGCTCTTAAGAGCTGTAACCTCTGAGAAATATGTTTGGGGAAAGGATTTTCACTTTTATATTTATGTTTTTTGAATACTTTACCATAATAATGTATTCTATAATTTTAAAAGCTTCTAACCAAGCTATGCTCAGCCTCTGGAGGCATGAGAGTCCCCTGTCAGTTTGTAAAAAAAAGGAGATGAAACAGCCTAGTCGGAGAAAGGAAAAAACTAAACTGGTCCTCACCGGGAATGGTCTTGCTGTCTCCCAGGCTCTGAATTTTCCTGTCCAGGATGCGACGCCCTCTGCTGAGAGTCTTGAGAAACTGCACTTCCTCTTCATTAATGATGTCCTTCACCATATCTGGGTCCTTCTTTAGTTCAGGAAATGCATCTCCCTGGCAGAGGGGAAACAAATGAGGACCCAGTGAAGCCAGGGACTATTCCATGACCTCCTCTAAAAAAGCTCATTAACAGTATGCTCCCTCCCTCCCAAGACCCCTCAAGGTATGTGCTTGGTGTAAAAGAAGCAAACAGGGAAATAGACCTACCAGAGACTGGACGACAACGTCTACTAATGTAGCAAAGAAACCCTTGCTGGCATTGAGTTTCTCATGGGAGTATCGCACCGCCCGGCGGAGAATCCGTCTCAACACATACCTATAAGAGGCAGAACCCAGTCCCCCTTTACGTTAAGTTCCCAGCTGAATATTTTGTAGAAGTTCTTTGGAATTCGACCCAAAGCAAAACTTTTTGTCTTTCTCTTTCAAGGACTTTCTTTTATCCTATGATTGCTTCTCTTTGCATTCCCCAAGGTCATTAACATGAATTTCAACACAAAACTCAGTAACATATCTACAAATATGCATCAAGGATGATCTGGGGTAATCATAGTTTGTTCTCCTGCCCCCAGAGATGGAGGCAAGTACAGACCAAATGGTGGACATGATTCCCCCATCCCAGGCCCTGCCTGTCAGTAAAGAAGTTGCCTGGAGCTAGTCAGGACCTACCCTACCCCACTGCTGCCAATATTCTATCAATCCATATCCTCTGTACTTATGCAAAGAATTAATAAAGCGACAACTCTTTACTGTGATCTGAAACTCAGTTCATCCCTTAACGAATAAAGTTTCCCTCCAATTACCTAGAAGACAAAGAAACAATAACAAAACATAGCTTTAAGTTCCACAGAGTCCTAGCATGGCCCCAAGTGTAACGTACCCCCGCCCTGTGTTGTCAGGTCGGCCGCCATCGGCTAGAGCCACAGTGATGGTCCGAGCATGGTCAGCCAGCACCCGGTAGGCCATGTCAATCCCATCAGCATCGTCAGCACCAACTTTCCCAGTGTATGGCCGGGCACCTGTGCCCTACAGATAAAATCCAGGAGGCAGCACATGAGGAAACAGCCTTTCTGGCCTTGCCTTGCCCTAAGAGGTTCCGAGAGGACTGAGGGGCATTCGGAGGAAGAACAATCATCTTGCCAAGAAAGGGGAGAGCAATGGGGCTAAAGCGCCTTCAGCCAGCCCCTTGCTCTCCACACATTCTAGTGCCTTGTGCCCAGAACCTTGTGTTATTAGCAGTAAAGATGGCAGAGGGTCACAGGACCCTGAGCTGGCAAAGCATCTGGTTATTCTACTTTAGACAGCACTGCTAAGAGCCCCGCCTGAAAACTTCCACACAAGCTGGCAGTGTTTGCAAAAGGACCAGTACCTTCTGAATGGCTTCAAAGTAAGGGACAAAGAGGTCAGTGTCGTAGTTGGACATCTTATTCTGCAGAACAGACACCAGTCGCTCTAGGCCCATCCCTGTGTCAATACTTTTCTTAGGAAGAGGTTTCAGAGTTCCATCGGTTTCCCTGCATGATCAGAGAAAAGGGAAGTTGAAACGAGGACTCAGACCTCTCCGTGTCAATTAAAACTCATTTACACAGCAGCTTGCAGATCAGGACTTGTCATTTGACCCTGCCTGATTTGGTGGGAGGAGGGGAGCGAAGGGAGAAAGGTAAGAAGTATTCTGGGGTCCATTTAGAAGGGAGGCAAAGTTTCAAAAAAAATTAAGCTTTAAAACAGGCGTCTTCAAACTACGGCCCGCGGGCCACATGCGGCCCGCAGAGGAGTCTGATCAGGCCCGCCAGGTTTTTTGGGCAGTGAGCGCAGCTGAGGTGTTACAGTAGGAATTAGTAGTTCATATAGTCCGGCCCTCCAGCTCTCTGAGGGACCGTGATCTGGCCCCCACTTTAAAAAGTTTGAGGACGCCTGCTTTAAAATAACAGTCTAGCCGAACCGGTTTGGCTCAGTGGATAGAGCGTCAGCCTGCGAACTGAAGGGTACCAGGTTTGATTCCGGTCAGGGGCATGTACCTTGGTTGCAGGCACATCCCCAGTATGGGGTGTGCGGGAGTCAGCTGATCGATGACACTCTCTCATCAATGTTTCTAACTCTCTATCTCTCTCTCTTCCTCTCTGTAGAAAATCAATAAAATATATTTTAAAAAAATAAAATAGTCAAGACCGGTTTGGCTCAGTGGATAGAGTGTCGGCCTGCGGACTGAAAGGTCCCAGGTTCGATTCCGGTCAAGGTCATGTATGTTGATTGGGGGCACATCCCCGGTGAGGGGTGTGCAGGAGGCAGCTGGTTGATGATTCTCTCTCATCGATGTTTCTAGCTCTCTATCCCTCTCTCTTCCTCTCTGTGAAAAATCAATAAAATATATAAAAAAATAAAATAACAGTCTAGGCCTAGTAGGTTTGGCTCAGTAGAGCATTGGCCCATGGACTGAAGCACCTTGGGTTTGATTCCCGTCAAGGGCATGTACCTCAGTTGCAGGCTCCATCCCCAGTCCCAATTGGGGTGTGGATGGGAGGCAACCAATCGATATGTCTCTCTCTCTCTCTGTTTCTCCCCGTCCCTTCCTCTCTCTTAAGAAAAAAAAAAAAATCAATGGAAAAAATTATTCTTGGGTAAGTAGGTATCATGGGAAATAAAACTCATTTATAAAAGAATAGCCCCAGCTCTGACCCAGAGATCAGAGGGAAAACTTGAGAAATAAAAGAGTGTGCCACAAGATGCCATGATGCCTTCAGTGCCTGCTTTAGCACTGCCCCAGTCCCCAGAGACCAGGATGAGAAGACAGCTACCTGCCTGATTCCTCTTTCTCTGTGCAGCTCGAGGACATAAAAACAAAAACCCAAACTTCCTTTGTCCTG
The DNA here is from genome assembly GCF_014108245.1 of Pipistrellus kuhlii. Classification (NCBI taxonomy): domain Eukaryota; kingdom Metazoa; phylum Chordata; class Mammalia; order Chiroptera; family Vespertilionidae; genus Pipistrellus; species Pipistrellus kuhlii. Next base: position 16,236,300 of record NW_023425482.1, read on the forward strand.
GACCTGTTTGACACCATTACATTTCCCTAAGAAATAAACTTTCATATGAAGAATTCCACTCTGTCGAAAAAGCAGCACACAGGGGTACAGATATATGAGAAAAGCCTGGAAGAGTATATACGGGGTATCTCAGTATAGATGGCCACCTGTTATATTGGATGAACACGAGGTTCCAGATCTCCAGCACGTTGGGGTCATCCTGGTTGACAAGATGTGCAGCATCCCGACCTCCGACCCGGTCATAGTGGATCTCACTGCAGGGACCACATGGGCCTGTGTCACCCATCTCCCAGAAGTTATCCTTCATGTTGCCGGGGAGGATTTTAGCGTCATCCACCCTGCACACAGTGGGGAAGATAAGCCTAGTTATAACCACGGACAGGATTTAGCACAGACTTGCATCTACTGTAAAAAGAGATCCTTATAAATTTCTACAAAGATGGACCACTCTCCGGCAATTACTAATGCCAAGCCTACATACAGACCCTGCTAAAGAGGCAGAACATGATTCTTCTCAAGACTGATAACAATAGAATACAAAATATACTTATGCTCCAAACATAACTAAATAAAAGTATCCTAAGATACGGATAACACCTAGAAAGGAACACATTAAAAATGGAAACATTTATGCTGCATACCACCTAAATTTAAGCAAATATTTTCTTAACAAATGGTTCTTCATTTTAAAAAATGACTATATGACATAAGTGTTAAAAAAACAAAAAAACCTGCTGATTAAAGTTACCGCTAAACACCCCAATTTAGTCATCTACATTTTACCTTAAAATGATACCAAAAAGAATCTAATAAGATTAAAACATTTCAAAAATAGCTAACTGCTGAAAGTTGTTGGATAATAAAGCAATCCAAAAAGATTGTGCTTACTTAATAAACAAAGCACAGACACAGAGAAAGCCAAGTAAAACAAGACTCAAAAAGTCAAGGTTATTATTTAAGTTTCACATATGTTACTGCCCAAAATGTTCAAGTACTACAGAGTCTAACCACGTAGAAATTTCAGGCCAAGTACAAGGGGAAGCTGGATTCAATAATATATCTGAAGTAAAAGTTAAAAAAGGAAAGAAAGAAAGACAGCATTGCTTACGTTACTAAAAAGTTATACACTAGCCCAGCTGGTGTGGCTCATGAACCAGGAAGTCGAGGTTCAATTCCTGGTCAGGGCACATGCCCAGTTTGTGGGCTCAATTCCCAGTAGGGGGAGTGCACAGGTGACCGATCAATGCTTCTCTCATCATCGATGTTTTTATCTCTTTCCCTTTCCCTTCCTCTCTCTGAAATCAATAAAAATATATTTTTTTAAAAAGATAGGCTGGTTTGGCTCAGTGTAGAGAGTGTCGGCCTGCAGACTGAGGGGTCCCAGGTTTGATTCCAGTCAAGAGCACATGTCTGGGTTGTGAGCTCGATCCGCAGTAAGCGGCGTGCAGGAAACTGCTGATCAATAAATGAATCTCTCTCATAATTGATGTTTCTATCTCTCTCTCCCTCTCCCTTCTTCTCTGAAATCAATAAAAAAAAAATGTAAAAAAAAAGAAAAAGAAAAATATCCTCGGGTGAGGATTTAAAAGAAGAAAAAAAAAGATATTAGCTTAAGGCCATACATAGTATTTTTTTAAAAAAAGTTACGTACTAAAGAACAGAGTTCAGTAAAAAGAACAAGAAGAGACAACAAAACAACCAAAAATGGAAGATGAGACAAGGACACCATGGCACCCCAGCTGTCTACAGGGTCCATCGCTCCACAGATTCCTTGTGATACAGCACTTCACAGATTCTATTCAGTCTAAAGCACAAGACACATACAGCTCATCTATCATGTTACCTTTTATGCTACATGATTTTACTTTATAATTAATTACATTTTTAAAAACCCAGATGGCTGCCGAAACCGGTTTGGCTCAGTGGTAGAGCATCGGTCTGCGGACTGAAGGGTCCCAGGTTCAAATCAGGTCAAGGGCATGTACATTGGTTGCAGGCACATCCCCAGTAGGGGGTGTGCAAGAGGCAGCTGGTTGACATTTCTCTCTCATCGTCGTTTCTAGCTCTCTATCTCTCTCCCTTCCTCTCTGTAAAAAATCAATAAAAATTAAAAAAAAAAAAGCTCTATGCCCCCAAAAAGCTGTAAAAACAAAAAAACAAAAACCCAGATGGTTTCTACTACTCCTCTCCTGCATCTCGAACCAAGGTCTGACCTCTCCTCAGTCCACATCCCCAAATAAAAAACAAAAACAACTTCCTGTCCTAGACCTGTTTGATGCCATTACATTTCCATAAGAAATAAACTGTTTCATATTAAGAATATCACTTTGTTGAAAAAGATTCACATAGGGCTACAGAAATATGAAAAAGGCCTGCAAGAGTATATATGGGATAGCAAACTATTAACAATGGTTAATATTAGAAATATTCTAATTCCTGTGTTTACATTTCTATGAGTTTGGATTTTTACAATACATGAATTATATGCACAATTTCTAAAAATATACAAAAATTTATACATTGAAAAAAAAAAATATGACTCTTTATGTTGGCTTTCTAAAATAGAATGACCAGCCGAGATCGGTTTGGCTCAATGGATAGAGCGTCAGCTTGGGAACTGAAGGGTCCCGGGTTCGATTCCAGTCAAGGGCATGTACCTTGGTTGCGGGCATATCCCCAGTAGGGGGTGTGCAAGAGGCAGTTGATCGATGACTCTCTCTCATTGATGTTTCTAACTATCTCTCTCCCTTCCTCTCTGTACAAAACCAATAAAATATATTTTAAAAAATAAATAAATAAAATAAAATAGAATGACCAATCAAACCTGCTAAGAAACAATGTGTGTACCAAAGGATAATTACTCAGTCACTGCACTTCCATCGTGAAATGGGAAATGGCAATGCACTCCAAGTCCTAAAAGCCTACTCTGCACCAATCACTTTACTCCTCCATTCCCTTCAAATGTGAGTTGCAGTCTTACCCCAAGTTTTGCCAGATCTGTTTGCACTCCAAGTCCGGTTCTAAGCCAGCTGCTTCATCCCCACCAAAGTAAGTAACATAAAGTCTTTCCACCGGAATGCCGAACTCTTGGGTGAGAAGTTCCAGAGCCATCTTACATGCCAATTCCTACGAAAAGGAACAAAAAGGAAGATGTGGAACATGGACAAGCCAGTGTTTGGTTTATTCTAATATTCTAGTATGAGGACAAAAAGTCCAGATCCTGAGAATGCGGATAGAAAAAGATAATATCTTCCTTATATACTCAGCAGATACCTGGCCAGCATGGTTCAGTGGTTGAGCATTGACCTATGAACTAGGAGGTCATGGTTCAATTCCTGGTCAAGGCACATGCCTGGGTTGCGTGTTTGATCCCCAATGTGGGGTGTTCAGGAGGCAGCTGATCAATGATTCTCTCTCATCAATGATGTTTCTATCTCTCTCCCTTCCTCTCTGAAATATAAAAATATATTTTTAAAAATAAGTAAGTAAACTCAACAGAATTCAGGATTGATTAGTGATTTATGCAAGAAATCCAAATGTGAACTATAATCATCAAGTTATAAGTATTGCCACAAGGAAGTCTTAAAAATATCATCATTTAGAAGATTTATTCCCTATGTGATATTTCATACTCTAAACAAGCAAAATTAGAATCCGCTTCCCTCAGTAGTAATGACTATTTTGCTCAAAACCCCAACAGACGTCCTGCTTTGATCTTACCTTGAAGTAATCTCCAAAAGACCAGGAGCCCAGCATCTCAAAGAAGGTGTGATGATAGACATCCTTGCCCACGTCGTCCAGGTCATTGTGTTTGCCCCCAGCCCGGATGCATTTCTGGGTATTGGCAGCTCTGCTCAGCTTTGCCATGGGGTGAGACGGATCAATAGTGTTCAGGAAGATGGGTTTGAACTGAAAAAAAGAAGGGCACATTTCAACTTCTAAAGAGCTGTAGGTAGAATAGGTGGCCACAGACTGACAGGAAGACTGCATACACAAACTGTTCAGTTTGATTTAATTAGCAGGAATAGAGAAACTTCTCTTCAGAGGCAGGGGGCCCTGTGAGGCTACAGCAGAGGCAACCTATCCTGGAGCAGCTTCTCCCCGATTTTAGTTCTCTCACGGTCCCCACCAGCGACATGACCTGTGCAGGGGAAAGGCCTGCCAGATCCAAGGTAATAACCAAAGCTGAAACGTGTGCTTCCTTGCAAATCTGACAGTCAGGGTTTATATCATCTTTCTGGAAGAACTTATTCGAAAAGCAATGTACTGGCGCCCTAGCCGGTTTGGCTCAGTGGACAGAGTGTCAACCTGCGGATTGAGGGTCCCAGGTTCGATTCCGGTCAAGGGCACATGCTCAGTTATAGGCTCCATCCGCAGTAGGGGGAATGCAGGAAGCAGCTGATCAATGATTCTCTCTTATCCTTGATGTTTCTATCTCTCTCTTCTCTGAAATTAATAAAAATATATTTAAAAAAATTAAAAAATAAAAGCGATATACCGGCTTGGTAGTAAAGGTGAGAAGGAAGAAAAAAAAATTGAGACCTTCATTAACGGAGTAAAATCAACATGACTGGATGTGTAGGGAGACAGTATCACCTTGCTATGGCACACCATTGTTATATGTGTAACTCTGCCTTATTTTTCCCACTAGATCTCTCCAATGTGGTAACTACCAGCCACTTGTGAATATGTAAAACTGAATGAATTAAAATGAAATAATTAGTAATTATATATATATTTTAAATCCTCACCCAAGGATACTTTTCCATTGATTTTTAGAGAGAGTGGGAGAAGGAACGATAGAAAGAAACATTGATATGAGAGAAACATATCAATCTGTTGATTGCTGCATGTGCCCTGACCAGGGTCTAGGCCAGGGAGGAGCCTGCAACCGAGGTATGTGCCCTTGACTGGAATCAAACCTGGGACCCTTTGGTCACAGGCCAACACTCTACCCACTGAGCCAAACCGACTATGGCAGTAATTATATATATATTTTAAATGAAAATGATGTCTCTTCTTCTTTTTAAATATATTTTTATTGATTTCGAAGCGGAAAGGAGATGGAGAGAGAAATAGAAATATCAATAATGAGAAAATCATTGATTAGCTGCCTCCTGCACACCCCCCACTGGATGCCCAGGAGCCTGAAACCTGTGCATGTGCCCTGACTGGAAACCGAACCTTGACCTCCTAGTTCATAGATGAGGCTCAACCACTACACTATACTGGCCAGGCATCATCATTGATGTTTCTATCTCTTTCTCTCTCCTTTTCTCTCTGAAATCAATTTAAGAGAGAGAGAGAGAGACTACAAAAACCCAATAAAACTGTGCATGTCCTAGAATGAGAATGAAAGCAAAGCTTTGAAAGAATCATGAAGAACTGGCTTGTTTTATAAAGAAAAAACAACAACAAAGATAATGAAGATATGAAGGAGAACCACAACAGTTAACAACTCTCTTCCGGGCTCAGCAAGGCTAACCCAGCTTCTGATTGTAATAAAACAGCTTTTTCCTTAGGGGAAAACAAAGGCAAAACTTAATAAACTAAACACAGGATGTAACTGCTTACCCATGTCCTTCTTTTGACTTGGCCTGACAATTTTACTTTCAGTTGCATTTTTCTCAAGAGGCATACAGGTTTTATCTATGGATATCGGGGCTTCTCATCACAACTAAAAATAAGAGCCCTGACCAGTTTGGCTCAGTGGACAGAGCATTCGCCTGCAGACTGAAAAGTCCCAAGTTCAATTCCGGTCAGGGGCATGTGTCCTGGTTGCGGGCACATCCCCGTTAGGGGATATGCAGGAGGCAGGTGATCAATGTTTTTCTCTCATGGATGTTTTCAACTCTCTAACCCTCTCCCTTCCTCTCTGTAAAAAAAACACCAACAATAAATATATATTTTTAAAAAGCTAATATTTGAGTACTTACTCAAATACTGTGCTAAACATTTTTAATGCATTAGCTTTATGTAATCCTTTCTTCAATCTAAGGGCAAGCACTATTATTACTCAATGACATAAAGTAAGTTCCACAAGACCACACAGTGAGTGACAGATCCGGGATTCTGTCGGACTCTGAGAGCTTTGTTTTTATCACTCTCTGCTGCCTCCTATATGGACAAATAGCCAGGAAGAAGGGTTTTGAAAAAGCCTTACCTGGTTCATGCCCGCATTGGCAAAGAGCAAAGTGGGGTCATCCAATGGGATGGTAGCAGATGAGTGAACATAGGTGTGCTCATTTCTCTTAAAGAAATCTATAAATCGCTGCCGAATTTCACTTGCTGTGAGGGTTGAGTCCATCTTGAAAGTAACCCTACGGAAGATAACCAAAGAAAAAAATGAGGAAAAAACTAAGAGATAAGTAGGCATTACATAAGACTCCTGGCTTCTTAGGCCAAGTCAAAGCAGGTCACGGGTAAACGGTTTGATCTAAAATATCTCTGTTGCCCTAGCTGGTTTGGCTCAGTGGGTATAGAGTGTCAGCCTACAGACTGAAGGGGGCCCAGGTTCGATTCCAGTCAGGGGCATATGCCCAGGTTGTGGGCTCAATCCTCAGTGGGGAGGGGGGAGGGTGCAGGAGGCAACTGATCAATGATTTTCCTCTCATCATTGATGTTTCTATCTTTTTCTCCCTCTCCCTTCCTCTCTGAAATCAATAAAAAAAATATTTATAAAAATAAAACCTCTATGTTGCCCATCCACTGTGGCCCAGTGGTTGAGTGTTGATCCATGAACCAGGAGGTCATGGTTGGGGCACATGCCCAAATTGCAGGCTTGATTCCTAGTAGGGGGTCAGCAGGAGGCAGCCTATCCCGATGATTATCATTGATATTTCTATCTCTCTCCCCCTCTCCCTTCCTCTCTCTAAAATCAACAAAAACATAGTATTTAAAAAAAAAATTTTTAAGGTTGTATACAGTGAACATGAAACTCTCTTCAGATTTTGTTTTAACCAAAATTTCAATTGATTTATTCACAACTCAATCAACTCATTATTCAAACAAAAGCCCTTTGATCAAAAAGATGGTGAAACACTGGTGGACAGAGCCAAATAAATATCTGACTGAAATTTCTACAGATGAGGACTTTGTGTCCATGGTTTAAGGTGTCAAGGCTGGGGTTTCTCGAAACTCTGTCACACCACGTTCTTCCTTATCCCTTCTCATCGTGCTCTCAATGAATCTCAATAAAGGTGACAAAAATGAATTCACGGTGGTAATTCTGAGCGGCACCATTTTAGCTGTTTTGCAATGTTCACTGCTCATCCTCTATCTGGGCTACCTGAGTAAGCAGCAACTTTCCATTTTTGCTTCTTCATTCAACTTACTGAATGCATACCTTGGTCTTACAAACCAAGGAGAATGAGTCTATGTCTTTAATGGGGAGACAATCATATACAGCACATGTGTCAAACACAAGGCCCGCGGGCCAAATCCGTCCTGCCAGGCCTTGCAACGTGGCCCGCACCGCGCTGTCATCACTGCACTCCGCTGCGTTTCCATCACAATGACAATTTATGACTGTTCAGTAAACCATTCGGCCCGCGATTTAGGCTGGATTTTAGATTTTGGCCCCTTCTCTGATTGAGTTCGACACCCCTAATATACAGAAATAACCTAAGCACGATGTAAAAGAATCCACTATATTGGACAACAAAAATCCCAATAAACCCTGGGACTATTAAAAAAACGGTACCACTACCACCCATTCATCTACTCAATATCAATAAGCTGGCAGGAGGTATGGGATACAAAGGCGGGTCTCAGATTCCACTTTCTAGCAGGAACTGGGAGAGTCCCGAGTACCCTAAGTCACACTAGCCTTGAAGGACGTTTCAACTAGCTCTTTGTTTGCCAGGTCAACTATCTATTTTTTTCTAATTTCTCATGCTTGATATCTTAATTTCAAAGAGACTTATTTTAGGAAGCCTTCTTCTGGTCGATCCGATTCTCCTTATTTTATTCTCAAAGCCCCGGGCATCTTCCTTCAGTTTCCATGCATTTGATGGCTTGTGTAAGCCATCTCCCCATCAGGCTGCAAGTTCTAAACCAGCGCAAACCATGACTGGCCTTTGCTTCCCCGTGACAGGTATGTCCTCAGCGTCTAGTATAGTGGTCGCTAACAATCCCATGACAAGATATTAATAAGTCTTTAAGAGCAAACTCTGAATGAACTTAAAAGCACACCAGGAAACGCAGACTGTCTGAGAAAGTAACAGCTGAGCATGATGGGGCTTGGACCACTATCAGGTCATTCAGCTAATACGGTTCATACAGATGTCACCCTGGACCCCCAACGTTCCGCTCATCCCTAGGAGATACAAACTTAAGAGAAATAAAACCTCGGCTTTGGGTGGGTAGTCAAGGGCAACCGGGATCTTCCTAAGATGTTGGTCCTCGTGGACTCCAGCGCTCGGTTGTCGTGCCCGCAAGGCAGCTGCCGCGACCCCGGCTCCCGCCCAAGGTCCAACTCCAGAGGCCGGGCGAGGCCTGGCCAAGGAGCCGCTGCGGCCGCTGCGCTCCCGGACCCCGGGCCTGCCGCCCTCGCGGGAGATCCCCAAGGCTGCCTACTCCCCCCGAGGTCGCCGTCCCTTCCTCCCTCCCACAGCCCACCGCCAGCGGCCCGCGAATACCTGTAGGTGCACACCCGGCAGATGCACAGCCAGAAACCACCGCCGGCCGCAACGCGCAGCGCCCCGGCCAATCAGAGCGCGCGGATCGACAGTGCCCCGCCGCGCCTCACCTCTACGGGACTTTATTGGTTAACGAGTATGCCAATCAACCGGGCTTCTCAGCGGGTTTCTGGGAAAGCAGCTCTAAATTGGCTGATGCAACGGCGGGGAAAAAGAAGGAAAGGGGGACGTCACGTGACGGAGTAGGGCGCGGACTCCTGGGGACTGACGTTTTGGTTTCCATATATCGATAGAAAGTCCTAATAGCTGACATGGTTCATAAGGGGAGACGGTGACGTGTGTTTGATACAGGTCACAGCTCTCGAGAATGTAGTTTTGATCATTGTGGTTACAGAATAGCATGCAGCCCTGAAAGGTTCTGATATCACGTGCCTACGGATACACCCCTTTGTCCTTGTCAGACTTTCTTGGATGTAGTTGTGGAAGAAGTAATGTAATAGTTGAATTTCGCATCTGCCCCTTTACTTGCCTTTGCAAAGCAATAGTTAATATTTATGTGTGAGGTATATTGTATTAAAATTTTCACAGAGGTGACTGGCCGGTGTGGCTCAGTTGAGCTTCATTCCATGCACCAGGAGGTTGCCCACTGGACTCGTGGTGAGGGCCCATGGCCAGGCTGGGGGCTAGATCCCCAGTGGTGGCGTGTAGGAGTCAGCAAATGGATGTTTCTCATCAATGTTTCTCTCTCCCTCTGAACAATAAAAGCGTATTCTTATAATTTCATATAGATCATTTAATTTCTAAACTGTATGAGGCTGGTCAGCTGCCATGCCATTTTTACTGCTGAGGTAACTGCCTTGCCCAAGTTCACACTGAAGAATATGGTGCCAAGCCAGGATCCAAACCCACCTCTAATTCCAAAGTCCATAACCTATAACCTATACAGCATCCAATATATCAAAATACCCTGGTATACAATTGTACTACTGTTCAAAACAGAGTTAAAGATATTGCAGGAAAATTTTACTTTTTAAAAAGATATATTTTTGTCAATTTCAGTGAGGAAATGAGAGGGAGAGAGAGGCAGAAACATCAATGATGAGAGAGAATCATTGAGCCCGCAACCCTGGCATGTGTCCTGACTGGTAATCAAACTTTGACCTCTTGGTTCATAGGTCGAAACTCAACCATTCAGCCATGTGAGCTGGTCAGAAAAATTTTACTTTTTATGTAATATAGCATCCTATATAAATAGATAAAGCTCAAAAGCCAGTGTGTTTTTTGTAATCACCTGAATCAACTTTCTAGTTCATAGCAATTCAATAATCTTCAACATATCTAACATTTATTGAACATGCACTGATCTAAGCTTTTGCTCCTCATAACTTTATAATGAGTTACTATTATTATCTGCTTTTTAAAAAATTATCTTCTTTTAACAACTGAGGCACTAAAAGAACAAAACCAAGGGACAAGTGTTTGTTCTGACTCAAATGGGCCCCAAAAGAGAAGGCATTTAAACCTAAACAATCTGTAATATGGGTCAGACTGATGTGCCACCACAGTGAATATGAAAGATAAAACTATACAAATTGCATTTTTAAAGTAAAATAAAGTAATACAGGTTGTCACCTCAATAACTTTGCTATGTTGCCAGAGTTATTGTTAGGACAGCACCTACACTGATGAAAAAATGAGAGACAATTTTTTTTTAATTGCATTCACTGCCCTAACCAGTTTGGCTCAGTGGACAGAGCATCGGCCTGCAGACTCAAGGGTCCCAGGTTTGATTCCAGTCAAGGTCATATACTTTGGTTGCAGGCACATCCCCAGTAGTGGGGTGTGCAGGAGGAGATCAATGTTTCTCTCTCATCGATGTTTCTAACTCTCCCTTCTTCTCCCTTTCTCTCTGTAAAAAATCAATAAAAAATATTTTTAATTGTATTCACTTAATATAGGAGAGAAGCATGAGAATTATATAATTAACTAAAGTCAAACAAAGTTAAGTCAGGGGCCTGTTACATGTTGCCTGACATGGAACTCAACCGGCCAGAGATAAAAGCAGACCATGAGGAGCCTCCAGAACAAAATCCCTGAGAAGATTAATAGCTACTCACTCATCCCATATCCATACACAAGGACACAACACACACCTTGTAAAGGTCAAACTTAATCCCAACTTCCCCCCTAACTCTCTTATTTCCCCATGAGGGGAATTTTCCATAGAGACTACAGATAGAAGCTCAAACTCAAGAGACAGTTGGGGTCTCTCTTCCTTCTCTTGTGAGGAGAGTCCACTGCTCTCAGTGGAATGGCTTTTCTTGCTTATCTTCTCTGCTCAATAAACTGTTTTAACCTCTTGTCTGGCTCGCTTCCTGGATTCTTTCCTGCTCAAAGCCAAGAACCTTGCTGGCTCAAGGTTTGAGTCTCCTTTTGGTCCACAAGTCACGTTCTCCTAAACATGAATTTTCTACATGAATTATTCAGATAATTACCCAGTTCTATATGATATTTTTCTCTAGTAGATGTCAACTACATAGTGGAAGGGAAGCTATCTCAATGCAACGTGTGAATTGAATATTTAGGAAACTTCTTATTCTGGGCTAAGCAAATAGACCTATTATAAGAGTAAACGCTATACACACAGCTTGCTCTGCAACTGAACATTGGTAGACCCTCACCTTGGAGCATGAGGAAGATAATAGGGGCTCAAGGTAGTTCAACTAAAATACTCAGTTTTGTAAGGACTGGTCCTAGATTCTAATTCTTCCTTAGCACCTAAGTTACTTTTAGCATCTATAATATGGACTTAGAATGTTCATTTATTGGCTCTCAGATCATACGGGAGTGACTGAATCATTGCGTTCAGACCATAAGATGGTGTAGAAATCAGCTGGGACATTAAAAAGTAGATCCTGATTTAATAGGTCTGGAGTGGGGCCTGGGATTTTCCATTTCTAATAGGCTACATGGAGAAAGCTGTACTGCTGGGGATCACACTTGGAATAGCAAAGGTCTAATGAACTTTTTGACCTGTTTATTCAGAGACAAAGATTTAAAAGTTTGATCTACCGAGGGGGTGTGCATTCCTCACTAGCTATTCACCAAACGAGTGTCTATTATGCATTCGTCCCAGAAGATCAACATTAAAGAAAGCAGATACTGCCTTGTCCTTGGAAGTCCCCAAGTCCAGCCTGGCAGCCTTACATTTAGCGAAAATTGACAAAACTCACATCAAGGCGCCCCCACTGGAACCTAGTCTCCGCCTTTGCCCGCAGGAACCTGGCGCACTGATTGGCTGGCGGGTCCTCCGCCGCAGCCAATGAGCTCGGGAAGCCGTTGGTTGGGGGGCAACGGCCATGCTGCCACGCGATGGCCGGGGCCGCTGGCCGAGGCCAAGGTTAGGCCTTGAGGTGCTTTCTGCTTCCCTGCCCGTGGGAGATGTGAGTATTTCAAAGGGTAGAGGATGACCCTCTCTTCAACATTTAGGTGTCTTCCTTGCCTCGCCACTGGGGGTGGGGCACGAGTAATATTATAGCTAGTATTTATGGAGCCTTCGCTGTTGGTCCAGCGCTGGACCGATGGCCTTACCCTAGTGATCTCATTGAATCCTTGAACAGTGAAATAGATACTTACGATGATTTCAGAGAAGAGGCTTCCTAAGGCCAGATGGGAGTCAAATGCAGGAGGCTGAATTCAAATCTAGATGCTCTTTATTCCCGAGTCGTCTCCACATTCCATTTTGAGACCAGATTTCTCCTTAGTAGGAGTCTCATATTATGCAGGTTTGGGGAGGTGGATGTAGGAGAGTCTAGAATCCTGATGCTTATTTTTAGTTGTTGTTTTTAAATGTTTTTATTGATTTTAGAGAGAAAAGAACGGAGAGGGAGAGATAGAAACAATGATGAGAAACATTAATGCCCATGGCTGCCTCCTGCACATCCCCTATTAGGGGTCCAGTTCGAAACGCGGGTATGTGCCCTGACTGGAAACCCAATCCGTGATCTCTTGGTGCATGTGTCTGCGCTGAACCACTGAGCCATCTCTGCTAGGCTGTTGTTTTTTAATAGAGAAAGCAACAGATACTTAAAGCATTTATGGGAAGGATGAGCACCAAATTCAGGAGAGCTGCTGTCTCTTGGAAGTCTTAATTGTTTTATTTCTTAAGCTGTGAGGAGGTAACCTAGATGTTTGTTATATTATTCCCTTTCTTGTTTGTCTGAAATACAATTTTAAAAGGAAAACAAGCACTTGGAAAATAAATTTCAGAGGATCAAGTGTACATAACAGAAAGGAAGTCTCTCCCACTCCAGTATGTATTTGGTGACTATTTGTGTTTTGTTTTTAATATTTTTATTGACTTTTTACAGAGAGGAAGAGAGAGGGATAGAGAGTTAGAAACATCGATGAGAGAGAATCATCGATCAGCTGCCTCTTGCACACTCCCTACTGGGGATGTGCCCGCAACCAAGGTACATACCATTGACCGGAATCGAACCCGGGACCTTCAGCCCACAGGCTGACGTTCTATCCACTGAGCCAAACCGGTTTTGGCTGGTGACTATTTGTAATGGTTTTGTGTTTCTATATCTTCAATCTGTATGAGCCGCTTCTATGCCACTATCCTGAGCAGAAATGTGGTTTTGCTCTTCGGTTGGAGAGGCAATTGACAAGAGCATAGCCTCGTTAAGATAACTACCTCAGTTCTGTTCTAGTTGTTAAATAAGAAAGTGTGAGCCCAGCCGGGGTGGCTCAGTGGTTGAGGGTCGATCTATGAATCAAGAGGTCATTGGTTCCATTCCTGGCTAGGGCACATGTGCCAGTAGCAGGCTCCATCCCTTGTAGGGGGGGTGCAGGAGGCAGCCAATCAATGTCTCTCTCTCATTGATGTTTCTATCTTTCAATCCCTCTCTCTTCTTCTCTCTCTAAAATCAATAAAAACATACGTAAAAAAAGAATAAGTAAAAAAAGAAAGCGTGACCTAAGCAAGGTTGAGGGTGGGGGTCTGAAGGCTACAGAAGGGAGTGCCCCAAGGGGGCCAGGGCCGACGCGGACTTCGACGTCACTGCGGCGCGCCGCTTCCGGTCCCGGCGCCGATGCGAATGACTTACCCCTCCGTGGGGCGGGAGCCGGGCTCACCGCGACCCCGGGAGCCCACGATCGCGCTGTGCCAGCCGGCGAGTCCGATAGCACCAGCGTCCCACCCGCGCCCGGGAGCATGGCCACTGACTCGTGGGCCCTGGCGGTGGATGAGCAGGAAGCGGCGGCCGAGTCGGTGAGTTGGCTTGAGCCATCCATAAAAGGGTCAGAATCAGTTTTGGCCGGGGATCAGCTCCATGGGAACGAACACTCCCTAGGTTGGTTTGGGCCCGAGAGGACGCCGGCCAGCGGGGATGGGGCCAGAACCCTGAGCTATCTTTGTTTACCCACTCTCATGTTATGTAAACACAGGTGGGTGCTCCCATCTATTGAGCCCAGCCACCTGCCTATCTTCCTGGAATCCGGATAATAGATTGCATCAAACAGTGGGTTGTAATCACTTTTGTAGATGTTATTTTCCATCTCCCGATTCTGATGTTTTTGTGCTTAGGGTCCAGGGGTTAGTCATATCTGTGTGCTTCCTCAGCTTGCTTAGTGATGAGTGAGCCACTCAGTAGGCCTGGCAGTCAGTAAATCCTCTCCTGATCTGCTTATCTTTGTTCTGGGACCGACACCAAGGAAGCAAGATATGAGTTAAATGTTACTATGTAGAATTAATTTCTATCACCTAGACACTCTAAATTCTCATATTGCTTTGAACCTACTTCTTTTACTTTTTTTTTCTCTGAACTCGAGAATAAGGACTTTGTCTTATTTTTTATAGCTGATAAGTAATATGCACATAATTCAGAGTCAAATAATTTTAAACAATGGTTACCACCACCAACTTTTAAAAAATATATTTTATTGGTTTTAGAGAGGAAGAGAGAGGGAGAGAGATAAACATCAATGATAAGAGAGATAGGCCACCTCCTGCATGCCTCTCACTGGGGATGGAGCCTGCAAGCCAGGCATGTGTCCTGACAGGAATCAAACCTGGGACCTTTCAGTCCACAGGCTGATGCTCTGTCCATTGAGCCAAAGCAGCTAGGGCCCACCACCAATTTTTTAAATTAGTAAGTGCCACACTGTTTTCCAAAGTGGCTGGACCACTTAGTGTCCTCAGACTGTTCCTCCTGACTGGCTAGATTTTGCAGAGAGAATCCTCAGATTTCCTGCCTGGAGGGTAGAGGTCTGACCAGTGTCAGTGGAGTGGGAGGAGAAGGTGGAGGTCTCAGCACTCAGTATGCCTGGTTCCATTTAACAGTCCCATTCTCATCATGGCATCCCCTTCCTCTACTGTAGCCCTTAGCTTATTCATGTCAGAGTTTCTCATGCCTAGCTGGCACTGTTAATTGAGTAAATAAGCTGTATAGCTTGTTTTATATTACATGGCTCTGTCAGAAACTTTTGGACTTGCATTCTCAATATATACATATTTAGATATTGCATACTGTACTGTTTTGCTAAATATATTATGTACACTATAAAGCATACACAAAAGTAATAAAAGCTGAAATAAAGAATGTTTTAAATATTTTACTGTGCTTCCTTTTGCTGGCTTTATAATGGTTCTTTCATTAACGACTCAATATATATTCCAATACATAGGGAAAAATCTTATTAGTCATTGCAAACATAAATATATATTTCAAATAGTTCGAATGTTTTACTAACTTTTTAGGTCAGATTATATTGTCATTGTCTTAATCTATTAATATGCCTAAAAAAGTTTGTTAGGAGTTGGTAGCTTTGTCATTTTCTTATTTTCTTGAGTTTGCATTGTTAGAATTAGCTTTTTTAAAATATATTTTTATTGATTTCAGAGAAGTACGGAGAAAGGGGAGAGAGGCAGAGAGAAACATCAATGATGAGAGAGAATCATTGACCAGCTGCCTCCTGCATGCCCACTCCTGGGGGTCAAACCCACAAGTCTTGACTGGAATTGAACCCGGGACCCTTCAGTCTGTAGGCCAATGCTCTATCCACTGAGCCAAACCAGCTAGGGCATAGAATTATCTTTAAGACAGAACAGAAACACATAATACACCCTTGTGACAATGAACATTCAGATATAATATGATTTGCTCCTATAAATTTCAGCAGATATATACTAGCCATTTTACTTAACCTTACCACAGTACAACCTGGAATTTTACAAAATTGAATCTTGGGACTCTATTTTTAGAGCACTGTGGGATTTTATCCTATTATCTTTCTTATTTTTTAATCATTTATTTATCCTCACCTGAGGATAATTTTCCATTAATTTTTAGGGATAGTACAAGAGAGAGGGAAAGACACAGAGAATCATTGATGTGAAAGAAACACACCAATTGGTTGCTTTCTGGGCCCAGGCAGGGAGGAGTGTGCAACCAAGGTACAGGGAGCCGGGTGGTGGATTAACTGCTCTCAACATAAGTTTCAGTGTTCAGTTAACTCACTGCAGTGTATAATAGAAACTTGTGCTGCTGTTTTTGCCTTATGGGCTTTGAGATCCTTGTAGTCAAATGAGGGCTATGTTTTTAGATTCTGCTGGAACCTCTCCAGAATACTGATACATTTATATTAATATATCTATTTGTTTCATTTACATTGTTGCTACCAACTTTCCCAATACATTGTACTTTATTTTTCTCACCCTACACAATGTATTTTAGCTATTTTAACTACTTACTCTTAATTTTGATTTGAAAAAAATCTATAAACAAAATAGTAGTTTGCCCTCTTGTCACTGAATATTTAAATGCTTTGCAGTAATGGATATTTCTAATTCTTTTATACCTCATTAACTTATTTAGACTTCAGCCCTTACATTTATTTTAAGTAGCTCTTTATGACCCTAGGTGTGAATATTGTTAACCTTACTCTTTAAATATTGCCAAAAGTCAGTTAGTCTGTCTCTTCTTTAACAGCCCTGAATATGCTGGACTTACACTAAGTTCATTGACAGGATGTGAAGGAGGAATACTTTAGTGAAGACTAAAATAACTGAATACCTACACTATTTATATATTATGTACTGTGCTGACTGCTTCATTTCATTAACTATTAGTGTGTTCTCTATTCTTCAGAATTTATGAAGATTTTTACTGCTTTATGATGAAATTTTTTTTTTTTTGCCAATTTTCTTTCTTGCCAGGCTCTCTAGTGTGTTTCCTCTTCCCCCCTACACCAAAGCAGACAGACACCAGAAACCCTCCTTTTAGTTTCCATTAGTACAAGTTCCTCCATTTCTATTGTAACTAACCACCCATTAAAACAAACAACTTTTTCAATCCTCCCTCTTTCCCCCTTCTGACACTTAGAGGAAAGACAGAAATGAACCTCAAGATATAAAGAACCCTTTAAGAAATACCCTTTATTATGATTTTCATACTTTTACCTGCACTAGATTGTCTTTGACACCACTTAATATTTTAAGATTATAGCGCCTGCTTTGTGCTATATCCAAAAATCAATTAAAAATGCCTCCTGCTTTAAGGTATTTTGTTTTTCAGCTTTATTGAAGAATGATTGGCAACTAAAGGGTATTTTCATTCTAATGGGGGGGAGGGGGGAATCCTGCCAGGATATCCCTAATTTGCAGTGTCTGATCAAAGTCCCGATAATTCTTTCTTCGAAATGTCTTTTTGCTCTATTCCTTCCTATCTATTTCTACTTCAGCCTGCGGTGTATTTTGAGTACACAGCATGCAATAAGCCTCCAAGCTGTTCCAAGTTTAAAATATCAGACATCCAGCACAAGGCGACCTCAATGTGATTGAGGCTGCACATCATATGCTATGGTCCTGTGGCTCACACATATCCTGTAACATAACTGATTCCTACTTACAGATGTATTTTCCAAAATCTCTCTAAATTTCCTCTGTATGGAATATGAGAACATGACACCTCAACTGATATTCCATTAAGAGGTCTTTGAAAAAAAAATTAAGCAAACTTATAAATGATCATTTTCTCTAGAGATTGTAATTAGAAATGTAGGCATTATAATTGGGGATTACAAAAGGAGCCCAGCAGAACAACCTAATGAATAGGTCTTGAGAGTGGCTCATGTTTCCCAAGCTACACTGGGGAAGCTCTGTTGATTTAAAATCTTATACTTGATCTTCCTGACACTTTCCATCCTCTCCTATATTCTTCATTTAGTTGAGCAACTTGCATCTTAAGGAAGAGAAAATCAAACCAGATGCCAATGGTGAGTAACTAAAAGCTAGTTGGAAAACAAATGTGATTTATTCTAGCATTTTTGTTTTGACATAACTGTCTGGCAGATACTAGCAGTATTTAGATTTGGAAATCAATAAACTGAATTTTGTTTACATTGTGTTTAATATAATCATGAGGATGCCTAATTGGCTTATACATTATTAAATTTATTACCATGAGACTACTGCCAAAGGTTATTTGTTATTTTTTAAAATAATCCTCAATTTGAGAACTAGACAAAATATGAGCAATCTGAGAGTTAATCTATTATAATTATTCTGAAATCATGTACCCAAAATCTAAGATTTCCATTAAATTTTTGTTGATGTGCTTAATATTATAAGGAAGAAATTGTGGCATTTACCTTACAGGATTCACTTACAATCTGTTTTGTGTGTATTTTCACAAAACTACAACTGTGTTTGAGTATAAATTTCTATTAACAATTCTATTAATCAACAATTCATATATATAGACTTAATAGCATTGTATTCATATATTGATGAAATTTGATTTGCATAGGTGTTGAGCATCAAGATGATTTCTGATCAATGAATTCTGTAATCATTTCATAAATATTGATGCTAGGGGGGAAATTAACATTAGTTTTTGAAGTCTGGTGAGAGGAACAAAGGATTAAAATGTAAGCTACAGTGTTTCATACCTTTATTTGTATGTATAGCAACAATAAAATGTTTTTATCTGTGGCTTGGTTTCCTCATTGTTTTTTTTTGCTCTTCAGGCCTTTACATTTCTAGTGTCTGGTAGAATTTGAATTTTCTCAGCTTTGGGTGTGGGATGTGATTTTGAATGCCACTTTATGTCTGATAAAGGTGCTGTTGTCAAGACCAATGCCAATGCAGAGAAGGCAGACGAAGAAGAGAAAGGTAACACAGCCTGAGAGCTACATACTAAGATTCTACAGCCTAAGAGAATGGATTGTTAAGAGGCTTCATTTGTTCACCCAACTTGGCTTTACTGTAATGGGAATCACAGGGTTAATATAGACGTTGGTGAAGGAATTCTAATTGTTAACACTTTACAGAAATTTTACTTTGAAAACTGATTAACTTCAGCAGCAGCAGGAAATATTCCCTGAATGATTATTATTTTACAAGGCATTAGAAAATAAATTTTACTGCCTTTGGGGGGGAAAAAAACAACACATTTAAGTTCCATCGCCATTGTCTAATAAAATTAAACTTAATGACATTTTAATACATTTAGCAATATGCAAGCAGCTTATATGTTGTCAAGATATAGATTTTAATTTTGTTTTTTTCATTGTTGTGATTATATTTATTAAGTTAATCATCTGTAATAATAAAATCATAATATGTTAATTAGACTGGTTGTCCTTCCAGATGTGCTTCCTCCGGACAAAGCCGCAGTGGGCAGGGGCCAGGGCCAAGGCCCTTGTACCAATTTTGTGCATTGGGCCTCTAGTTTTTTTTTTTGTTTTTTAAAAAAATATATATTTTATTGATTTTTTTACAGAAAGGAAGGGAGAGAGATAGAGAGCTGGAAACGTAGAGGGGGAAACATCGACCAGCTGCCTCTTGCACACCCCATATCGGGGGTGTGCCCACAACCAATGTACATGCCCTTGACCGGAACCGAACCTGGGACTCTTCAGTCGGCAGACCAACGCTCTTATCACTGAGCCAAATGGGTTTCGGCTGGGCCTCTAGTTTAAAGTTTATATTAAGCATAAATTGGGGAGAAATATTTGGATCTAGATAGGAATAATCTCAGGGAAGGACAGTTGTTAGGAATAGAGTTCTGAAGAAGAATATGAGGCCCAAATTGATGCTATGAGTATCATAATCTTTCTCTTTTTTTTTTTTTTAAATATATTTTATTGATATTTTACAGAGAGGAAAGGAAAGAGATAGAGAGCTAAAACATCGATGAGAGAGAAACATCGACCAGCTGCCTCTTGCACACCCCCTATCGGGGATGTGCCCGCAACCAATGTACATGCCCTTGACCAGAATCGAACCTGGGACCTTTCAGTCCGCAGACCGACGCTCTACCACTGAGCCAAACCGGCTTCGGCAATCTTTCTCTTTAATAAAACAAATTAATCATGTTTATAAGTAAAAACTGTGATATGCCTTGAACTAGATGTCCCAGTACAGTCCTGGCCGGTGTGGCTCAGTTGGTTGGGCTTCATCCCACGCATCAAAAGGTTGCCAGTTTAATTCCAGGTCAGGACACATGCCTGGGTTTCAGGTTTCCTCTCCCTTCCTCTCTTTCTAAAATCAAAATAAAGTACTCTTTTTTTTTAAAGTGTGTGTGGGGGGTGAGTCCCAGAACAAATATTATTGCCTAAGAGGGATGTGGGGGAGTGCTGGAGGGGGTCAATTGGGGAAATAAAGGGACATATGTAATACTTTCAACAATAAATAATTTTTTTAAAAACACATATTACTGCTTAAAATACCAATGGCAATTAAATTCAGATAAGCTCATGGTAGATTTCATGGACTTTTAAAATTATTTGCTCTTTTTCCTGACAGAGGACAGAGCTGCCCAGTCTTTACTCAATAAACTTATCAGAAACAACCTTGTTGATAACACAAACCAAGTGGAAGTCCTGCAACGAGATCCAAACTCCCCCCTCTACTCAGTGAAGTCCTTTGAGGAGCTTCGGTTGTAAGTATTGTTTTGTTTGCTTTCTCACTCACCTCTTTGTGTTTAGACAGCTATACTGGACCTGTTATATTTTTCATCATAGTAGAAAAATTTTAGCTAAACAAATTTAATTTTTAAAAAGTAGCTGCTTTGAGCTATTTAGTAAAATTTCCAGGTAATCTATAAAAATGTTATCTGTACTTAACACATTGGACTCAGTTCAGCACAGTTCAAGTTTGTTAGTTCTAAGCTGTGGGTAACACCAGTAAAAAAAGAGAAAAAAATTCCCCATAAATTTGGCTTCTTTCCTCAACCAACAAGACTGACTTGCATCCTTGTTTTTCTAGGAAACCACAACTTCTCCAGGGAGTTTATGCCATGGGCTTCAACCGTCCATCCAAGATACAAGAAAATGCATTGCCTTTGATGCTTGCTGAGCCGTATGTGTCCTGACATAACCCTATCCTGCTTTTAAGTTTCCATTTAAAACTTTTATTTAAAACAACTCCACTATTTTTTTTTTAACAACTCCACTATTAATATATGCTCATTTTACAAGTTAGAAAACAATAAAAAAATAAGAAAAAATCATTTGTAATCTCCCTCCTTCACATACTATTAATATTTTGAGTAGAGACGACTGGACTTTTTTTTGAGAGAGGAGGAAAAACATTGATGTGAGAAACACCGATTGGTTGCCTCCCATATTCAAACCAACCAGGAATCGAACCTGCAACCTGAGTTTGTGCCCTGACTGGGAATTGAACACACACGCCTTTGGTGCATGTGACAATGCTCTAATCAACTGAGTCACACTGGCCAGGTCAGACATTTACATATGTATAAATATTTTTAAATAGATATAAAATTTTATATGCTTTAAAATTTTTATTTATGTGATCATCTATGTTGGGAAATATACATTTATATCATTCATATACAGCCCAAGGGTGGGAAATGTCAGTATGAGGCCTATGAGATCATTTGGTCTGGCCCTGCCATGCCATTAGGGGTGTGTTAATTAAACGTTTAACCAAATATAGCAGGCTAATTTTTAAGGTGATAATTTTATGTTATACAAAAGATGTTATAAGTATCCAAATGGCCGTTGGCAAAAAAAGGTTCCTCACCCCTGATATACACCATGATTTTATTATATGGATATAGTAGTATAAAGTTTATTGTGTCAAATATACTGTAAAAAAAAATGTTCGCCGAAATTGGTTTGGCTCAGTGGATAGAGCATCAGCCTGCGGACTGAAAGGTCCCAGGTTCGATTCCAGTCAAAGGCATGTACCTTGGTTGCGGACACATCCCCAGTGGGGGGTGTGCAAGAGGCAGCTGGTCGATGTCTCTCTCTCATCAACGTTTCTAGCTCTCTATCCCTCTCAATTCCTCTCTGTGTAAAATCAATAAAATATATTTAAAAAAAACAAAAAACAACATGTTCTAGCAGACCAGAATGGAGCAGTGTTTCTCACATTTTCATAGCCTATGAGTCTCAGGAATTTATTAAAATGCCAATTCTGATTTCAGTAGATTCGAGGTGGGATTGAGGTTTGTCTAGTAAGCGTTTGTCTAAAAATAGATATTTTAGGTCTTTATTTTCTCAAAGTTCCTTTGTTCTGCATCATAATAGTAACATTACTTCAAGATGGATGTCTTTTCTTTAACTTGAGACATTATTCATTTTTACTAACTGAAAGGGTACTTGAGATTTAAGCTTACTAAACAGTTCATTTTCTTGTGCAGCCCACAGAACTTAATTGCCCAGTCTCAGTCTGGTACTGGTAAAACAGCTGCCTTTGTGTTGGCCATGCTCAGCCATGTAGAACCTGCAAACAGATACCCCCAGGTAAGGACTTAGTGAACTTGGGTTTTCTGCTAATGCATAGCTAGAAGGGAAATGCTATTTGATGGGTTAAAAGCCATATCTTATATTACCTTTTACATAAACTAGAGCTCCTTAAGTTGGGTACAACCAACATAGTTGATCTAGTAACAAAAATCCTACTCTCTTCCATGGTTTGCCAATTCCAGGATACTGCTGATAGGCTTGGCTCCTTTACTCGCAGGAAAAACCTCCTTCATCTACAATTATTCATCCATTAGAGAGTTGAGAACTTTCTGAGAAAGTGAAAAGGAAGCTAATCTCCAATTTGAATTTCACTTGTAGGTTTTGGTACTCTACTGGCCAGTAGCTGTTTCCAAGTGTCTACCCAGCCAGAATTCTGGCCCCTAAGAATTCTACCTTGTGACTTTGAAGCTTAAAGAATCAAATGGTGTATACTTTATATATCCTTTCCTTCAGCCTTAGCTGGAAGAATAACTAAATCCTGGTGTAATTCCCTATTGCAAAAAAGCTATTGTCTTGACTTCTCATTCTGCACTCTTTCTACCAGTGTCTGTGCCTCTCCCCAACGTATGAACTTGCCCTTCAAACAGGAAAAGTGATTGAGCAGATGGGCAAATTTTACCCAGAGCTGAAGCTAGCTTATGCTGTTCGAGGCAATAAATGTGAGTATGAATATGTAATCCTAATTCATTAAGCTAGTAATTTTTTTAATTTTACAGTTAAAATAATACAATGAACATGTGTGCCCTGCACCTAGATTTGAAAACTTAATGTTTTGCCATATTTGTGTGTGTATAAATATTTCTGGTGAATCATTTGAAAGCAAATTGCACTTTGTGGCTTTTTATTCCTAACTAGAGGCCCAGTACATGAAATTCTTACAGGGCAGGGGAGAGGTGTGTCCCTCAGCCTAGCCTGTACCCTCTCCAATCCAGGACTACTGGCTCACAACTGTTCGCCTGCCTGCCTTCCTGATCACCCCCTAACCACTCCCCTGCCAGCCTGATTGTCCCTAACTGCCCTCCCCTGCAGGCCTGTTTCCCCCAACTGCCCTCCCTTGCAGGCCTGGTCCTTCCCAACTGACCTGCCCTAACCCGACTGGCCCTTGCAGGCCTGGATCCCTCCTCCCTTGCAGGCTTGTCACCCCCAACTGCCCTCCCTTGCAGGCCTGGTCCTTCCCAACTGACCTGCCCTAACCCTGCTGGCCATCTTGTGGTGGCCATCTTGTGTCCACATAGGGGCAGCCATCTTCGACCACATGGGGGCAGCATCTTGATCTTGTGTATTGGAGTGATGGTCAATATACATATTACTTTTATTAGATAGGATAGATGCCTGGTGCATGACTGGGGGCCGGCTGGCTTGTCCTGAAAGGTGTCCCAGATCAGGGTGGGGGTTCCCTTGGGGCATGGGGCAGCCTGGGCGAGAGGCCTGTGGTGGTTTGCAGGCTGCTCACACACACACACACCCCTCCCGGCTACCCAAGCAGAGGCTCTGATATCTGGGATTTATTTATCTTCTATAATTGAAACTTTGTAGCCTTGAGCGGAGGCCAGGGCCAGCTAGGGCAGGGCAGGAAGTTTGGCTTCCTCCATCGCTGGGGGCAACCCAAGTCTCCTGCTCTCTCTCTGGCCGCAGCCATCTTGGTTGGGTTAATTTGCATACTTGCTCCTGATTGGGTGGTGGACATGGCTTGTGGGCGTAGCAGAGGTATGGTCAATTTGCATGTTTCTCTTTTATTAGTGTAGATACTTTAATATGCATTTCACGATTAGGACATTCTTCAGCATATCCACAATACCCTTATCACAACAAGAATATTAACATATTCTCTAATGACTAATACCTAGTCATTTTTCATTTTACTTCAATTGTCCTAAAACTGTTTCCTTATGGCTCTCGTTTTCAAACAAGATCGAGCGAGTGTGTCACATTGCATTGGTTATTGTATCTCCTTATATTTCTTTTAATCTAGAATAGTCCCTTCACATTACATTTGACTTTTTGAACACACCTTTTTGCTTATAAAATATTCCAAGTTCTGGATTTAATTACCTAACTTCTTTTTGATGTCATTAGAAGAACAAAAATGTTCTAGAATGTTCATGGCAGTTAACTCTGGTAGTTTATTTTTATTCTTTATACATATTTTCTGCCTTTGTTTTATAACAAACTGACAATATTTAAGTAATTTAAATTTTCATAGAAGTTCGGTTGAGTCCTATGGGTCTTTAACACAAACTTGTTACTTTATGACTCGCAGAAATATACTCTGTGTACAACATCCTTTTGTGCAATCAGTTCTAAAAAGTAACATAATAAAACTTAGTGAAAAGTTATTTAAAATGTCAGTTTGGATTTGAGTTAGAATGACAGAGGATTTTGGATAATTTTTTTGTGAGGGGCAGTAATTTTTTCTTAACTGAAATTTAAAAGAGGCAGCATTTGTTAGCTTTGAATTGATTCAACATTCACATTTGGGCAAAATTTTGGCCATGACTAGAGGGAAATTGTTTATGTCTGGTAAAGAGTACAAATAAGTGCTAAAATTTGAATCAAGAGGTACCATCTGATTGAAAATGAAGAACCAAATTCTCAATTTCAAACTGTGCAGGACCAAGAATATGTCATGGTCTGCCAGGCCTAATCTGGAATCATTTTAAGTGAGGTAGATTGTGTTTGAAAAGACAATCTTTCATAATGGACCCTAATTATTGATCTGGGCATGAGGCGTGTAAAAGCACCTGAATTGTTTGATATAAATGCTGGAAGAGTTAAGGAACTGAGTACTCTAGAGTGAGGAAAACTTTGAAAATGTCTGTTATGAGGAAATGCAATCCTCATCTAGGGAGAACCTTGCTGACAGAGAAGAAATAAAATAGCAGGTCCTTGCCTTGACCAGTGTCTCAATGGTTAGAGCATTGGCCTATGCACCAAAGGTTTAAGGGTTCAATTCCCAATCAAGGGCATTTACCTGGTTGCAGGTTCAATCCCCAACCCCAGTTGGGAAATGTGCAAGAGGCAATTAGTTAAGTTGTCTCTCTGACATATCTCTCTCTCTCTCTCTCTCTCTCTCTCTCTCTCTCTCTCTCTCTCTCATCCTTTCTCTCCCTTCCACTCTCTCTAAAAATCAATGGAAAAAATATTCTCCCATGAGGATTAATAAAAATTTAAAAAGATAAGAGATTTTTGAAATATAAAATGGGAAAGAATACCAAAAAGTTTTTTTATCTTGTCATTGTTTATATCCTTAGTATATCTTTTCAGCATTATTGTCTTTTCTGTGTGTGTGTCCATGAGATATTGTAGTGATATTCTAACCTTTCCTTAAAATACTAATGCAAACATCAAAAAATTGTACTAAAATACATCAAAGCTTTAGAATTTCTCAGAAAGGAGAGATGGTTTTGCCAAGGACATACCTAGGTAAAACATCTTGTCTCCACAGTGGAAAGAGGTCAGAAGATCAGTGAGCACATTGTCATTGGCACCCCTGGGACTGTCTTAGACTGGTGCTCCAAGCTCAAGTTCATTGACCCCAAGAAGATCAAGGTGTTTGTTCTGGATGAGGCTGATGTGATGATAGCTACTCAGGGCCACCAAGATCAGAGCATCCGCATCCAAAGGTAGTATACTGGATCTGGGAGGAACTTCTCAGTCTCCTGATCTACAAATAAAAACCTTCTTCTTCATGTCTCCACCTGTTATATCCAACTCCTCTTCTCTCTCCTGCTGAGGTCTCTGCTTTAGAAGCTTCAGAAGTATGTGTTTGATGGGTTATGTCAGCACTGACCATAATCCCACCTGGGTTGAGGAAAAAGACCTAGGGGATCTAATATCACCCTGCCCCATGTCTGGTCCTGCCTCTTCCCCACAGTGCTCCTCCACCTCTGCCACCTTCCAGGGGACATATTTGACCATCCGTGCCTGGGAGGCTGTGCTGCTGCTCATGCCAGTGAAAAACTCGGGCTCATGCCAAACACCTGGGCCTTCCCTTGCAGGATGCTGCCCAGGAACTGCCAGATGCTGCTCTTCTCTGCCACCTTTGAAGACTCTGTATGGAACTTTGCCCAGAAAGTGGTCCCAGACCCAAACATTATCAAACTGAAGCGTGAGGAGGAGACATTGGACACCATCAAACAGTATTATGTCCTGTGCAATAACAGAGACGAGAAGTTCCAGGCCTTGTGTAACCTCTACGGGGCCATCACCATTGCTCAGGCCATGATCTTCTGCCATGTGAGTAGCAGCAGGAGCAGCAGCAGCAGGCCAGCCTGGGGAGGAGTTCCATGGGAAGATGTTGTCCAGCCCCCTCCTTCTCAGCCAGTTCCACCTTGGTGCTGAGGAGGACCAGGTTCATTTAATTCATCCCAAAAATATATGGCTAAATTCTGTCTGAAAAATTTTAAGTCTAACCTGCTGGCTGAATGCCTCAGGTCTTCATGTATATAAATGGCAAAAAGCCACTTTTCTGCAGGTGTTTTCATTTTTTTTTTTGCAGGTATCTTCATTTAAAACAATTCTTTTCACTCCAGACCCGCAAAACAGCCAGTTGGCTGGCAGCAGAGCTCTCAAAAGAAGGCCACCAGGTGGCTCTGCTAAGTGGTGAGATGATGGTGGAGCAGAGGGCTGCGGTGATTGAGCGCTTCCGAGAAGGCAAAGAGAAGGTTCTGGTGACCACCAACGTGTGTGCCCGTGGTGAGCAGAGAACTTGTCCTGATCTGCCAGCCTCGGGGTAGCAAGAGAAATCCTCATATATGAACTCAGTGGTTTGGGAGTGGTCACGTGCGGTTGGTGGTGACATTGTTTTCTAGGAGAGACTGGCTTCCCTCAGCAGATAGGAACTTGCACGGAAACCAAGTCCTGACTTGTGGAAGGAAATGCACAGGCTTCTGACTGGTTTACAGTGGAGCCTGCTCTTCTTGGGGCAGCCATGAGGTTTCAGCTGCATCTCCTGACACCAGTGTCCAGCAGAGGCTCTCCTACTGACTTCTTAATTTCTTTAGCACCTGCCAAGCCCTGTGGTTTTCCTCTGGGTTCTGCTCCGTGCTCC
The DNA here is from genome assembly GCF_014108245.1 of Pipistrellus kuhlii. Classification (NCBI taxonomy): domain Eukaryota; kingdom Metazoa; phylum Chordata; class Mammalia; order Chiroptera; family Vespertilionidae; genus Pipistrellus; species Pipistrellus kuhlii. Next base: position 16,263,774 of record NW_023425482.1, read on the forward strand.
TGGTCCCTGAATCCCTGAGCTGGCCCAGCCTGAGTCCCTCTCCCCAGAGTTGTGTACGTGGCCCGTCTCCCAGTCTTACTCTTCCCCATCTCTCCATGCAGGTATTGACGTTGAACAGGTGTCTGTTGTCATCAACTTTGACCTTCCTGTGGACAAGGATGGGAACCCAGACAATGAGACTTACCTGCACCGGATCGGGCGCACTGGCCGCTTTGGCAAGAGGGGCCTGGCAGTGAACATGGTGGACAGCAAGCACAGCATGAACATCCTCAACAGAATCCAGGAGCATTTTAGTGAGTCCTGGGCGTGTCCTGCCTTTCCTTATAGGGGCAAGTCCGGGGGTGGGTGGAAGGGTAGGTATCCTGTGGCCCCTAGAGAGGCTTTGTCCCTTTGCATAATCCCCTCCTCCCCTACAATCGGGACGTCCTTAAAGAGCTCACCTGGGGAGTTCAGTGTTAGGACTGGATGCCAGTTCTCCTTGGCCAGGCTGACGGCCTTGGACTCGGACTGTTGTTGTCAGTGTCTGTGTCTCAGGCACCAGAAGCCTTTGGGGTTAGCTGGAGGGTGGTTGTGGGCAGACGCAGGGCTTGTTCCTAGCTAGGGCAGAGACCTGTGTGTTTTCTCTCCCTGCTGGGCTGTACTTTCCCTAGGTGTATGTCTTCATATAACCCCATGTTGATCTCTCTTTGAATTTTTTTTTTATTCTCAGATAAGAAAATAGAAAGATTGGACACTGATGATTTGGACGAGATTGAGAAAATAGCCAACTGAGAAGCTCCACCAGGCCCTGCTGCCCACCCATGGCTCCCCCTAAGAGGGAGACTAGTGCTTTCAAGTACAGGCCTCAACAGTCGCCACAAAGATGAAGGCACGATTAGAGAGAAACTACCTACCTCATTTTAAATTACGTTTGGACTTGATAAAAATTGTGCAAATGATGGGGGAAGGTAGATAAAATTATTTACACAACTTTTGGAAGATTAGGCGTGAATACACAGAAATTTACCTTTTGGAAATTTTGTCTTTTTTTTTTTTTTTTTTTTTTTTTTTTTACCAGTGTTTTCCCCATGGTTACACTAATCTAGATGCTGTGCGAAATGATCACTTGCTCAGAATCTATTTGACAGCCTCTGCCTGTTGTCTGGGTAGGAGGCTCAGGTCCACACCAGCTCTAGTGGAAGTGACAGAATAGAGGAGAAGAGGGAACATAGAGAGAAGCCCCAGAAGGATAGGTGTGTAAGCCACCCATCATGTTTGGAGTAAGATATGAGGCAGCAGAGGAGAGCTGTGAGCTGCTGCTTTGGATTTGGGGTGGGATAGCTCAACTGAGTGTTGTCAGCCTACTCTGTACTGAAGCCCACAGCAGGAGGGGATTGGCTAAGCATGAACCAAAATGGGAAGCATGGGCCAAAATGCCAGCCTGGGATTTTTGGTCGGTGCAGGTTTGTATTGTAGGGCACGACCTGTTTTTTTCAGCACGTGCTATCTGTGTGCAGTGCACATCTAATTACTGAAATGTCCCTTGCTTGTGCTTGAGCAAGTCCCATGAAATCATCAAGAAGAATTAGTGGTGGCTCTAGCTTGCCAGAAAACCTGGTTTCACAGGCATTTGCAGCATCTTTTTTTATATCCTTAACATCAACTTGACCCCTTACTGGTCTTGAGTAAATAGGTGATGTGAGATTTGTATCCTCAGTGGAAATTGTGGTTTGAAGTCACAAATAGCCAGATTCAGGGCAGCTCCAGAAGTGACCCGCAGTAATCACAAAGTCTTGCTTTGTCTTCAGATCCCCAAAGACAAGTGTTGTAATAGCTGAGGAATGAGTTCAGGTATTTGGTATCTTGACTGTGAAAAGATAATGGACATCTATGTGCAACTAAGGGACTAGGTGGATTACAACCATCATCTGAGCAAGATAAAAGTAACTGCCAAGACCTTTAGTCCATCTGTACTTGGCATCTTTGTACAGAGTAGTCAACGCAAATAATAGTATTGAATATTTCTTCATATCTGACCAAGGCTGTTGGTACCCATGAAGTGACAAGAGCAAAGATGAGATGAAACTGAGCTGCAAGAGTAATAGAAGTCCAACCAAAAGGGATCCTCTTCTGCTCTGAGTCTGATCCAGAATGGCCACTTTACCTAGGACCAGGCTTGGAAGAGGGGTTTTCTGTGATGAGAACTACTCAAATCCCAGACCTTCCTTGTAGGTGTTTCTATGTTTTAGGGCTAGCTCTGTCTCTTGGGAAAGGGAAGAGCCACTACCAGCTTCCAGGTGGTTACCTTCATCTGACATAACAGATACTGCAGAGAGACTGACACACTGCCAATCCTGCTACACTCCTCCACTGGGCACTTGGCTATATAGTCTTCTCTCTGTTTCTGGCCTAATCAGACCTACGCTGGGAGTCATGTAATAGAAGAAATTTAATCCTCTCACCCAAAGTCCTATGGACCAACCCTGAAATAACTAAAAACAAAGACAATAAATAAAGGACTATAGATTCCTCATGAGGCTGCACCACCACCACCTCACAGCACATATAACCCATCTACTAAGGAGCCCTAAATCTGGGCAGCAAAATGGGAAGGGATGTTTCAGACTCTTCAATAGTAGGAATAAGTGGGTATATGGTAGACATCTAGATAAATAGTTCCTAATCCGGGGGCTTGGACCCCTAAGAATTCCCTGGATGGGTTTTGTGGAGTCTGAAGTATATGCAGTATTGAGTTTAAATGCATTTTCCAGGGAGAGACTCCCAAGGAAGTGTGTGTTGTAAAAAGGTCAGACTCACTGTTATAGATAGATCTGGAATGTCACCCCAATGTCATCACAGTACATATCCCTTCATAGGCCATATTCACTGCGTCCAGTGCTTGGCTCCCATGGCTCAGTAGACCAAAGCTGCCTCTGTGACCTTGTCCAGTTTTGATACATCAGTGACGTAAAAATATATTGAGTAATTGGTGAACTTCAGTCCCCAGAATTTCTTTTACTGTTCCTAGATATAGAATGATAAACTGTGCCCTAGAACAAAAATTCACTTGGGAAAAGGAGATTTTTTGATCCAATGGCAGATTCTAGATATATTCATTATCTATAAACACTTGATTTTATTGGCTTTTTTTTCGAGTGTCATTCATTGGCTATATGCATAAAAACTAATCAATTATTGATGTATTCTTTACTAATATTAACTGAACTTAATTGTGATATATTCATGTTACTAAGATATCATTAATAACTATCAGGAGAAAACAGCATGTTTTGGTTGCTAATAGGTGAGTCTTCACTTATAATCATACATAAGTGAAGACTCGCCTATTATTCCATAAGCTAGTCATCACCTTATATTACTGTTTCATTTCAAAGTTAACATTGCTCCAACTGAGTGGCTGGGATGGCTCCATAGGCCAAGGGCTGGCCCTACCCAGCTGCCAGAGGTCTGTTCACATTCCCTTTTTTTCCTGCTGGCAAACCAGAGGACGCTGGCTAATCAGAAAGAAAGTAGATGCTAGCAACTACAAAGTTCTTACATTCTATTTTTCTAGTTCAGAAAGAGGTCTTCTCCCTTTGTTGTTCCCATCTCTTGTTTTGGTCAGTCCTCACCCGATTATATTTTTTCCATTGATTTTTTTAGAATAGAAGTGGGGAAGGGAGAGGAAGAGAAAAGAATGACACATCCATGTGAGAGGGACATGACTGGCTGCTTCCCGATGCACCCCAACCAGGACCTGGGATTGAACCACGTATGTGCCCTTGACCAGGAATAGAACTAGAACACTAGACCTTTTGGTGCCCAGACTGACACTCTGTTCACTGAGTCATACAGGCCAGAGCCCCATCTTGTTTATTATTTAACTTGAAGGCCATTTCATTCAAAGTGCCTTGGTATTCAGAAAGTAAGGATTTCCTTCTGGCTGGTGTAGCTCAGTGGTTGAGCATTGACCTGTGAACCAGAAGGTCACGGTTCCTGGTCAAGACACATGCCATGGTTACTGGCTTGATCTCTGGTGTGTGACTTGCAGGAGGCAGCCAATCAGTGATTCTCTCTCATTGGCATTTCTATCTTTTCCTCTCCCTTCCTCTCTGAAATCAATAAAAATATATATATATTTTTAAAAAGTAAGGATATCCGAGGTTAGGAAGATTCATGAAGGAGTGGAGTTTGCTTATGAGGAAAAAAAGATTTCAAGAGACAAGAAGAGTACCTTAGATAGACTGGTCCTATGAAGACTAAAGTAACTTCACCAGGATAAACATAGTATACAGAAAGGGTAATAAGGTAAGCAGCCTAGCCATGTGGGCAGAGAAAAGTCTCAATAGGTAGAAAATGGAGATTTGATTGAACAGGATTTAGGTTTACTAGTAAATTATCATAGATTCTTTAAACACAGGAGGTGATGAAATAATTTGTTTTTTTTTTGGGGGGGGGGGAGGAATTGGTCTAGCAGAGGTGTACAAGATATACTGGAGCTGAAAGGTTGGCTTCTGAGAAACTATTCCATCAGTCCCATCACACAGCAAGTACCAGGATGTCACTGGTTGCATGGAGAATGCAGAAAAAAATGAACTGGAGGGATATTACAGAGGAAGAATGGCAGACTTACATACCTATCTACTATTTTTATTCCAAAGATGATTTGTAACTCAATAATTAGATACACTATATAAAATAATTCTGGGGAGAAACCCAAAGGGAAGAAAAGATTGGATCAGTGTTGAGTCTCCTCCACAGCCTGCATGATGTCAGGCCTGTCATCTTTGCAAGAGGGACTGGCCCCTCTCCTTCACCAACACCTCCCAGGCTATTGCAGATTTCAGAGACTTCCTTTAGGTTTCTCCTGGTCTGGGACATAGATATCAGGTTCTTAGGAATCCCTACAGTTTTACCTGACTTTGCTTTTCTGAGTGAGAATAAAAGTTCCTTATTCTGTTGACTCAGATTACAGCAATTTCTAAAAATGATACAATGGAGGTGAGGAGACTGAGGGGCTGACGGTAGAAGGCTCCAGTGCCCTAGTCCTGGATTTGGGACAGGCTTTCCCCAGACTAGCTTCAAACACCTAGTGGAAAGTGTGAGGCCAGGTGGGGATCTGCTTGGAAGATGTTACACTCCTACCTTATGTCTCTTCCTCTAGCCGCTGTTGTTAGATGCTTCTGCCTTGGCTTAGAAATTGTTCTGGTGTTAGTACTCAGCAGAGCAAGTAGATTCTTCTAAGTAATTTTAAATACAGATAATTCTACAAGTAAAATGGCCCAGCAGGCATGGCTCAGTGGTTGAATGTCCACCTATGAACAAGAAGATAATGGTTTGTTTGATTCCTGGTCAGGGCACATGCCCAGGTTGGAAGCTCAATCCCCAGTATGGGGCATGCAGGGGGCAGTTGATCAATGATTCTCATCACTGATGTATCTCTCTCCCTCTCTGAAATCAATAAAAAATATTTTAAAAATTTTTAAGTAAAATGGGGTATAGAAGTAGGTGGAGGAAAGAATATTAACTGAAGCCTGACAGTGGTAGCTGGTATGTCAGCTGCTCAAATGAGATACTTATCGCTTCTACTTTATCAATATCTAATAAGCAGAGGTGGTTGGTTAGCCTTATTGCCCAGGACTACAGCCATTTCCTAGGAAATGGGAGGAGGGGGGTTGTTTAGATACAAGTTTAGATAGAACTCTCTGGGAAGTACTAGTTCACATTTTGTGAGTCTTTACAACTTTTCTGTTATATTCTCATTTATATGCTCAGGTCCAATTGAAGGAAAACCAAAGTCTTTTGTTATATTCCTGAAAGCAAATGTCTCCACACAGAAGACTTGAAAGAACATGAGTTAGCCCCTGGTCAGGTTGCATGGCCATGAGTACTAGGTATATAGTTATCTAGTTTGCATTCCTCTCAGATACCAACAATTTCTCCCCCCCCCCCCAACAACTTCTTAATTTGCATGGAAAGCATCCTAATAAACCAATGCCATTTGAGTCCAAGTTTAACAACAAAACAGGTCCCAGTGCTTCAGTATTGTTTTGTTTGTTAATTTCTAAAACAAGTAGGTCAATACTCCAGGGACAAAAATAAATATTGTTCTATTTCTCTGACTTCATACTTAACATCAATGGAGGGGACTTTTTAAAAATAAATGTTTATTTTATTGATTTCAGAGAGGGAGAGGCAGAGAGAGAGACAGAAACATCAATGATGAGAGGGAATCATTGATAGGCTGCCTCCTGCACAACCCCCACTGGGGATCAAGCCTGCAACCTGGGCATGTGCCCTTGGCCGGAATCGAACCTGGGATCCTTCAGTCTGCAGGCCGATGCTCTATCACTGACCCAGATTGACTAGGGCTGGAGGGGACAACTTAAGGAAAAGCTGCAGCTGCCTCTAACTTATGGATCATTAGTCCTTTCTGGTTAACTCTCAAACGTCCCATCCCATTATCTCCCTCAGGTTTCAGCAAATCATCTCCCTAATCCATGTAAACAGCCAACACAAGGAGACACCCTCAACCTTCCACCACCAGACTTATCTCCAAGCACACTGCTTCCCTCTCCTCCTATTACAATAGGAGGTATCCTTATTGTCTACATTGTTTTATCAGTGCACTAAATTCTCTCCTGTGGCTTTTTTTTTAAATATTTTATTGATTTTTTACAGAGAGGAAGGGAGATAGAGAGTTAGAAACATCAATGAGAGAGAGTCATGGATCAGCTGCCTCTTGCACACCCCCTACTGGGGATATGCCCACAACTAAGGTACATGCCCTTGACAGGAATCGAACCCGGGACCCTTCAGTCCCCAAGCCGACGCTCTATCCATTGAGCCAAATCAGTCTCGGCTCTCCTGTGGCTTTTAAGGACTTGTTCTATCAGCTCTCCCTTTCCTATTTTAAACTTTCCCATACCCAGACCCAATTTTCCAGTAGTATTTCATTGTGGTAAAATATGAAATTTACCATCTTAACATTAAAAAAAATTTTTTTAAAAATATATTTTGATTTTTTTACAGAGAGGAAGAGAGAGGGATAGAGGAGTTAGATACATCAATGATAGAGAATCATCGATCAGCTGCCTCTTGCACACCCCCCACTGGGGATGTGCCCACAGCCAAGGTACATACATGCTCTTGACCGGAATCGAACCTGGGACCCTTCAGTCCGCAGTCCGATGCTTTATCCACTGAGGCCAAACCGGTTTTGGCTTAACCATTTTTAAAGTACAGTTCAGTGGTGTTAAATACATTCAGATGTTGTTCAACCATCACCACAGTCCATCTCCATTAACTCTTAAAAAAATTTTTTTTTATTGATTTCAGAAAGGAAGGGAGGGGGCTAGAGAAACATCAATGGTGAGAGAACCATTGAATTGGCTGCCTCCTGCACACCCTACGCTGGAGATCGAGCCAGAAACCTGGGCATGTGCCCTGACTGGGAATCGAACCATAACCTGGTTCATAGGTTGACACTCAACCACTGAGCCAAGCCGGA